>NW_009929699.1:0-31061 GCF_000696875.1 Nestor notabilis | reverse complement strand
GGGGAGGAGGGCGGGGGGGGAAAGGTGGGCTGTTTTGCTTTTTAAGATATGTTTGGAAACTGTCTTTTTGTTTGAGTGCATGGGCAACTAGCAGGTCATGAACTGAAAGCCATTGCCACTACCAGAATACATTACATACAGAAAAGCAGCAACTAAAACCTGTAAGCAGTTTTATATGCAGGATATCTCATTAGAAAAAATAATAATCAGAGATCATTTCAAAGCTGAGGATTCACTATGGGGAGCTTTTCTATGGTTGAAACTAAAGAAAACAATGACAAATTCTCACAAAGAAAATTGTGAAATTGAATTATACGTCCCATTGATGTAATCCGAAGAAGTGCATTCCATTAACTCAGATACATTATTTATCATTATACAGGTAAATGGAAATTTTCCAAGTAATAAACTTTTCCAATGAAAATACTAATTCACAAGCTACCTCCCCATGATTACTAGAAAACGCATCTGCTGTGCTGACTTCTAATTTAGAAAGATTTCTTCAGAAAAACTGGAATGCATGATCAAATACATTCAGGCTGCTTTATTACCTGCTTCGAACTTTGTCTTTTACGTCCCTTAATTGCATTCTCAGTGCAAGACTGACAGATGGTTCTTAAAAATAATGAAAAGTTCACTTTTGTTTCAAGTGAGGAACAAGAAAGTTTATGAAAAGCTCAAAATATTTTACTATACATTCCTTGTTTATTGAAACCCATTTTTATATGTCTAGCCTTTTATCAGTATTTCCAAAAGAAGTTTCACATTGTATCTCATGTCACTCTTTGCTTGTAATCACTTCAGCGCACTGATTCTACAAGTACCCAGAAAAAAGTTTCCATAGCACTGGAGATGAGCCCACAACTTGGTGAGGTTTCTGTTCATGATTATGTAATAGATCTTTATTCCCGCATTCCTTGCTGACACTTTATAACTGATCTTCTAGTCTTCTGACAGTCTCAACTTTCCATTCTTTTACTGTAATCTCATTAATCACTGGGTTTTCTCACTTTAAACTTAATGCCTGCTAAATAAAGTTGGGCAGTCTTGCTCACAAGGAATCAGAAAAGAGCACATCAAGTTATGGTACAATGTGAAAAAAAATAAAAATACAAAATCAAACGTATACATTTAACTAAATTATTGTTAATATAAGAAGGCTGTGAATTAAACACTGTTCATGTGCTGGAACATAAGGTTGATTTATTTCATCTAGTAAGACAAAGCAGTACTGACATAGGGGAATTCTGTGGCTAACTTGATGTGAAATTCAAAGAAAGAACATAAATCTGTTCTTATAAAAGAAATGCTGCCTTTTAAAAAATTTGTTTTTTCTAGATCCTAGTGTAAGTAACCCTCAGAGGATGGCTGCAGTTCAGCAAGATCAGGTTCAGGCAGCCTGAAGTGGTAGCTTTCGTGGTTGTTCATCTGCACTCCCTGGCCACAGTTTATCTGTTTATCAGCCGTTGTCCCCTATAAACTGTATCTGTAAATGTCTAAAAGGGTGATGATTACAAAGTTGGGGCAGGACTTTCACAAGCCAGTATTGCTACCAACTCTCTCATCTCATGGCACTTTCCTGTGTTTATATTCTGATAATTTTGCAGGATGAATGAAAATTTATGTAGATCATGTGCAAGTGTAAATCATCATCTCACTACCTTTTCCACATGACATATGAAAAATATTAGAAGTAACTAGCTGGAAAGCAGAAGGCAAAGATACAGGAAAAAGTATTAGCCCAACTTCTATAGTTAAAGGGATAAAAACACTGAACTGAACTCACACTGGAACAGAAGCAAACACAAATTGAGTACAATTGCTTTGACTCTAACTTAATTATGTTAATCAGCTAGATAATGTGAGAGACAAGTATAGTTTGCACCCGTGGAGCAGAAGAGATATTAGCAAGGGAATAAGTCATTAACTTTGGAGGAACAGCAAGGGAGAAAAAGATAGTTATTACATATGGAAAATTAAGGGTGATCTGAGAGAGAGGTGTGAAGAAAATTATAATGTGTCATAAAGCCAGCAATTCCACTGAGTTAATTTTTGCTGTATCTTTTAGTGTTGCTAGATTTTGTGCCAAGATTTACATGCTGAAGATACTTTGCAAGTGTCCCTTTAGAATTAGGGATCAGAAATAAGGTCAGAAATGGAATAACTACTTTTGGACAATGTTTTCCCAGTGTTGACTGAGATGAACTGTTTTCGCTGTTTTTTATTCTTTATTGTCTATATAAATTTATTTTGAAACACAGAGATTGTCTGACCTGATTTGATAAACAAACCTTCCCTGTGATAACTATACAATGTATTTTACACTCTGTAGTGCATGTGTGAGAATGGCATTAATTATACAATATTCTCCTTGTACAATGAGAAAATATATTTTCCTTACTGGAAAGATTTCCTTTATTCCATTAAAAAATTAACAAATCTTTTGCAATGTATCTTTAACCAATTTGAATTTTATGGATTGTGACATGCCTTGTCCTTAGTCTAAAAAAATGAATTTCAGATTGAGCCACCAAAAGTACCTGTCATTGTCTCACTTCAACCTAAAGAAATAGGAGCAAGCAAATGCACAGTGATTTAAAAACAGAACAGTTTTGCTTGATTAATAATATACTTCTTTTTTTTTTTTTGTCTTAACACATTTGTATTCCTAAGAACAATTATTCTACAGGAGGAGGCTCTAATAAATTTTAAAACCATTTGAGTAGATCTAATCTTTTTTACTAAGTAGATCACTTGCACTCCTCCAGTGACTGGGAATTTATTTGATCTCAGTGTTAAAGGGCACTAAGAGAACAGTGCCTCAAATCACCTGATTTTCAATGTCCGCAAATCCCAGACGTAACTGTTTGGGCAAAAATAAGAAAAATAGCCTGTGTAATATGTTTTTAATACGCATCAATTTTCCTGTTACTGGAAAGGACTTTTTTTAGCACCATGCTCATGCATCCCCATAATGTGATGTTAAAGAAGATGGTCAAAAGTGCCAAACTACTTTTGTTAAAAAAAGCTCTCCTAAGCTCTTAGAAACTTCACACGGAAAAAGGCTATAAGACCTTCCTTGAGGATGCATACTGTTCCTATTAAGATCATTGTGAAGTCTGATGAAATGAAAATTGCAGGCTTCCCTCTTGCAGGTAGGCATCTGTCTATGTATTTGTATTCAGTTTTGCCTAGCTGCTTCACAGGGGCAAGTACAGCAGAACAGTCAGGAAGAGACCAGGCTGTAATTACTTAGTAGTAATTTCAGTGTTTCCTTGAAGGCAGCAATTACCTTCTCACACGCAGAAAGAGTCTATAAAGGGCAGAGGGGATCAACCAGGTCATGTGCTCTGAGTGTATCACAGGCTAAAAAGATTAGTTATATTCAAAGAGGAGAGATCTGCTGCCTCCCACAGGGCTGCAGCTACGCATCTCCCCTGAGGAACACAACACTCCCCAGCCAGACTGCAAAGTCTCTTAAAACTTGGCTCAGCTGCAGCTGGAGTCAGATTAAATAACATCCCGAGGTCCCTTTCAACCTAAATTATTCCAAAGCTATGTGACTGCATGAATCTATGACTTCGTAGCATGCAGCTCTTCTTCTGCTCAAGTTTATAAAAGACATAAATTAATTTGCTTTTATCATGTTAATAGTAGTAATAAAAGAAGCTTATATATCAGATACATCTTTTGTCAGCAACCAAGGCCTGCCAACTCATGTGACTATGAAATACTACTATATGAGGACTTTTTCTTCCATTTTCAAGTGCCTCAACACCTGCAATCACTTCCATTGGTTTTCGGTAGAATATAAAAATGTTACAGAAAAGATCCTGAAAACACTCATATTAATTACTCACAAACCAGAAAACGAATGAAAAAACCCAAGGTACTGAGGACAGGCATTTATCACCACGTAAAATGGTATACAGTGATGATGGAGCTCTGTTAATGAAAAAGACATAAAACGAAATAATTCTTTAATACTGAACTAGCAACTCCAGGTGTCCTGCAGCCTGTGTCACACTGATGATTGATTTTGATGTTAAGGCAAACATAAACTATGGCTGGAGCTCTTCCATATTGTTTGAACATACAGAAGGACTCTCTCCAAAGTAAACTCTTTTCCATTTATTGAAGTAAGATTTGTCAAGTCAAGCCTTCTCTTTACTTGAGATATTTAGTGACTCTTCTGTCTTTATAGTTCCTTTTTTTTCACACTACATTTAGAACTTAGTGGGTTTTGTAAATACTACTTGGAATTGGTCAACCAGTTACACAGTTATAAATGCAAAAATATATTCCCTGTAAAATATGGCAATATCTTTGTTTCATAGGAATCAGTTCTTCAAATATAGAATTAATGAGCACATCCTTTATCATAGAGTCATAGAATGGTTCAGGTTGGAAAGGACCTTAAGATCACCTAGTTCCAACCCCCCTGCCATGGGCAGGGATGCCTTATACTAGACCATGTCACCTAAGACTCTGTTCAGCCTGGCCTTGAACTCTGCCAGGGATGGGGCATTTACCACTTCTTTGGGCAACCTGTTTCAGTGCCTCGTAAAGAATTTCTTCCTTATACCTAACCTGAACTTCTCCTGTTTAAGTCTGAATCCATTACCCTTTGTCCAGCTATCAGATGTTTCATTCTCTTTGTAGGTTAATGACTTTCTACAGGTGATAGTGCAGCGCATGAATAAATCACCTTTGTAAGGAAAGCCTAGGATCAAAGCAGTCATTCTACAACACTGCACACGCCTTCTCAGTTTTATGATCATCTACCATCACACACAGGTTTTCCTATAACAGTACTAAAAATATCCCAAAAGATAATAATGAGATTTTCTATAAAATTGTCCAGTACTAGATGCTCAATACATAGCTTTATTTCTCACAATAACTGTTGAGGAAAATCGTATTTGCTTGTGGTTTTTATTATATCCTGTGCTATTTAATATGTTGTTCTAGATATGTTTTTTAACCTTGTAAGAAAATTAATAAAATTTTCTATCTAGCTTTTTCAGACAATGAACATTTCTATGGCATTTTAATGGCATCTATATATAAACGCTTATCAGTTCAGAAAATAAAACAAAGCTCTTTTGATCAGTTAAAGGCGAATACATTCTAGAGTTCATGGCAAAAGAATCAAACAATAACAGGCTTCATAATATGGCCTTGGATTTAAAAAACCTGTTGCATTCCATTGCTATTAGGAAGCAAAAATGCTATTCTAAAATATTGCAATCAAATATGATCATACTGCTCATATTAAGAAAGAAGGTGGTCCAAAACAACAAATTCTTCCCATAGCTTCTTGCCTCCTTTTATGAGTATGGTAGTCTGGGATGACAAACACTACCCTGAAGTTCTCAGTCACAGTATTTAAAAAAACTTAATTGAAACACAGTATCTTGAACAATTGTTTCCACTTTCCTTTATATTCACAATATCAGAAGAAGTTTTCCAATCCAGATTGAGTTCAGTTCTGATTCTTACAGAGCTGGATAAGAATCCATAACCTGCGATTTTATAAATGCATGTAGAATTTGGACCTTGCTGATTTGGGTATTTGATTTGACTGTCTGAAAACCCAAATTTTCATTTTGATATTGATTATAATATTGTACCTTATCACAAAAAGTGGCATGGTACTTTACAGAAGAAAGCCATAGTTGTATTTATTGAGCATGCCGAAACCTTCACTTAAGCATGAATTTTGGTATCCTTACCCTATTTATAAATGATTTGTAGCATTATCTGAAGGGAGGAGCAGGGGTGATCACAGAACACTGAAGGATGGTTTACCCTCTATTTCACTGCAGTGCACAAATTGCATCACTTTCCAAGGCATGTTATTTCTCCCTTTTCCTACTGAATTTTTCCAGTTATTTCAGCATCCAAGAAAGCTAAATTTTGTGAAGTAAGGGGTTAGAGCAAATATTTTCTGTCTTCTATTCTACTACACATAGTGGTGTTAAACCTTGGTCCTTATTCCCCAACTCCATCTATTGCCTCTTTACACAATGCTATCACACCTAGCACTCAAAATCTCTGAACTTTGAATCTGTAACATCGGGAAGCACTGGGGAAGCACTACTACACATTTGCTCTGGTCTACATGTTTTTCTACACAGATTTTAAATAGTTCTCTGCTATCTTAAATTCCTTTCTTCATATCTGTAGCAAAAGTGCATGCAAGAAAGCAGCTAGAGACAAATGTCTCTGTTAACTGCTCGATTAAAAATCACACAGGGTTTGTTTAAGTAACAGTATTTAAATGTTAAAAATCAGCATGAAAATTATTGGGACAGAGAGAACAGTTATTTAAATTTTAATTTAAAAATGGATCTTTATTTAGATGAATCTTTTTTTTTTTGCTATGCAATTAAAAAAAATTATAGTGCTTCAGGTAATAAATACAATTCTAACTAGCAAGTGATTTATTTCTGTATATGCTTTCCTAAACTGTGCATTACAAGCTGATTTGTTGAAATTAATTCTCAATGGTAAGACTAACTTGCAATAATAGTTTCTACCCTGAATAATCAAATGAAGAGAAGAATAAATTATACAGAAGAAGAGATTATACAACACATCTTAAAAAACAGCAAAAATTCTACAACAACTAGCATTTCAGGTGTTCTCTTAGCCTTTGATTTTATTTTAAACACAAAATCATCAGACACTTGGTGAAAGGCAAGACACACCTTATCTGAGCCACCAATCTACATGTACACTGTTCCTGCTGACTGAAATTTCAGAAAACTTTTGACCTCACATAGAATGCCAGGGGTCAGCTTGCACAAGCAGCATGAAATCAGATGTGCCATATTGTTCAGCATCTGCTCCTAACTTCACACAAACATTTCCCTGGAAAACATGGGGCTGTCAACATTTGAGAATTCTGTGCTAATTCATCAATCTTTACTTTTTTCCTCAACAATTACTCTCCTTGGAGCTTGTTTATACATACACCTGGCTAATGGGCCTCAGATCAGTATCTAGAAATTGCCTGTTTGTATTTTTGTTAAAGAGATTATTTTCTCTTCACTTTTTCCTCTCTCTTTTTTCCCTTTTCCTTCCCTTTATTCATTTTACATCTTCTTTCACTTTCAAGACTCAGCCTGTATTCTCCTTTTTGTTCTGCCTTACTATCAGCCTGAAACCACTTCTTACTAAAGACCTTTCTCTCATTACTGTAATTTTTATAGTATCATTACAGAGTTTAGAGACAGTTTTATAATAAGTAAGAAATATTTCCAAAATCGCTCAGGCATCCAGCAATTGTGTTTATTTTATGTCACTATCACATCATGAAAGATCATAATGGTTAGAGGCCAAACGCATTTCTAAATTAATATAGAATTTATAGCCCTTCATTAATTGGGCAAAGTAATAAAGGAACAAGTAATGAATATCTTCTATATATTTCAAGCACTTTTAGCATACTTAAATATTTCAAGATACATTTAAACCTATAAATTATATAAAATCAATGTGCCATAAACTTCATGCTCCTCTGCTAACATATACATGCACGCATACACAGTGGCACCGTGAAAACTCACACCCATATAAATAACACATTACTGATATTGTTAAATATGCTGGAATTTATCTTACAGTGACATGAAAGGTAATCATAGCTGATAAGAATAGACTAGTATTCCCTCTAGCAGAGATTTTCAGGGAATGTTGAACTGAGTGTCAATTTCTAAGAAAAGGTAATAAAGAATGTTTAGTATAGTTCTCTATGAATTTAATGCTAGAACCATTTCAAGAACCTAGTTTTAGCTATATTTCAGAGTACCTCTCTGTGTTAGTAAAACTTGGCATAGTCCCACATTACACACTTTGAAAGAATAAGGAGGAGAGTTACTGGTTTTGTCCTGCTTTTAATGTATTATTTTTCTCTTTTTCCCCTTTCCTATTACTTGTTCTCAGGCACAGATTTTTTCTTGACTCTCATTTCCTTTTTTTTTTCCTTTCCAAAACTACATATTAAAAAAGCTTGTTTCCATAATTAATTTGATTACTATCAGAAAAGCTTTTTTAATGACAATGTTTATTTATTTGAAGATAGTATATGAATAAACAGCATGGCAAAATCCGTGCAATAAAATCAAGAATCAAGTACTGTTTGAAAGCTGTGAAGGCTGCTTGTTACCAATATTCAAGTTAAGCACTTAATTTTTAAAGAATCAACCTTCTAATAAACAAAAATGCTTATTCTACCTCACCAAAGGACATTCTCTTATAACTCATGTGAAAGAGCAAACGAAGACTTAAGATGCATGAGAATTAAATGAACCCCCCTGGACCAAAACACTTTGGCACTACAACATAATTAAGCCATTTTGGGTTTATTCCCTCTAATACTGAGAGGACTATACCAGCTACCAAGGAACATAGGTACTTTAGTTGATCCATTTATGTATGACCATTGGGTCCTACATTTCTTCACTTGTAAAATTTCAGTATCTTATATATTCATGTTGATTTCATTATCTAGTTTTTAAATATTCAAGTGGGTTTCCAATAACTGTCATCTGTAAGTAATAAATCCTTAATATTCATAGCTAGGCAACTGCAAAGAATTCTAAAAATCAAACTCCAATTTTCATGGTCCTCGTCCCATGATTTACTCGGAAGACTAGAATACTTCTTTGCACCATATCAGATCTGGTAGGGCTGTCACCATTTTAACAGTCTAAATTATGTCATTTTTCATTTTGAAACATATTTCTGCCTGAGGTTATTACACCTATTAGCTAAGAAACATTTTTTATATAGCATCAATGGTTCTTTTTTATTTCAACTTTTTGATTTTTTAATTCTTTTTTGATCTCATAGTTTTTACATTAGGTTAGTCCTTTCTTCTCCCTTCCATTTCTTCTTCCCTCCCCAATACATGCTTTTCCTGCACACCCTTTTACTTGCATTTTGAAGCATGTAGGAACTGAAATGTTTACAAGAGGCCCTGAAGTTTAGCTATATGAATAGATCCACTCACAGAAAATTAGAATAGTCAAACCATTTTATTACTTGATGTTTCCTCACGCTTGTCTCTACCATATGACTACATTCAAGTAACATGCAAAGTAGTATTAGTACATGTGCTTCATGCTGATAACCACATGGCAATAGGTCATAATGACTAAGACCATGGATTGGGGGAGAACAGGAAAACAGCTAATACTTATGAAAGCGCGGGAGGGGGAAAAATAGGAAAAAAAGGCTAATATTATTATGTCATTACAAGAAGGTTCAAGAAGTTTTGCTGATTTGTGTACTTTTAAGAATTTGATAAACCTTAGAAGGCTGCTGCTATACTGGCACATAGATCTGTTCTGCTTTCCAAGGAAATGAATCTAACAAATAACAGGAGAAAGTAGAAGCAGTTAATAGAAAGACCATTTTTGGCAAATTAAAAAAAAAAAACCAAACCTCAAACTTGTTGAAAGTATGAAGTCTCTTCTGCTTTCCATTTACATTAATTTTAGATTGGAAAGTTTGTTATACTGAGTATTTTTTAGTTTCCATATACTTTTGGAAAAAGACCATTTTTCTCAGGAATATTGACACCATACATTCAACCTGCCGTATATGGATCAGGGATGATAGCATTTTTCATTTCCTTTGGTTGACAGCTGAATAAAAATGTCTGTTCTATAAAAAAAACCTAACAGAGGATTTTTTTTTCCCTCAAGTATTGTTAGTTTCAAAACGAACTATGGCAAATACTCTCATATTCTGTGATGATGCTCTATTTCAAAGAGATTAATCAACTGCAGCCACACGGCAAAGTCAAAATTCTCATGGCATCATGTTTCTATAGCTAAATCTTTAAGTATATTCAAATGCTTATATGTTGACTTGATCAAGACCAGAAGGCAAGCAACAGACCAGCATTAAAATGTAGCCAGCATAAGAAAGGCAGTCTATGATTCACATCAATACCTATGTAAGTAAACATCTGTATTTCATAGACACACATGAAAAAACAAAGAGCACACATGCACACACAGAGAAAGTATACACCAGAATGTACAGACCTATCATGAATTCTAAAAAGATAGAGATAGCTGCACTATGCTTTTGCTTCTTTAAGTTGTAATAAACAGCAATTAAGAAAGAAAAAACATAAATCAAAGCAATCTGAACTGCCATATAGTGGCCTCTTCCTTATAGATTTTACAGAGGGAAATTTATTAAATACTGAACAATACTGTAATTTCAGTTAACTAGGACAGAATATTGTGAAATAGTTATATGACTGGATTACTCAGGTGGTCTCCTTAGATCTTCCTTCAACAAAAAAGAACTAAACCAAACAAAAAAAAAACCTGACTAGAGATTACTTGGTTACTTGGACATGAATAGTTCTCCCATTCAGATCTTTCCTACTTCAGATCTTTTTCCCCAGATGGGCCCAGTTAAAAAAAAAAAAAAAAAAAAAAAAAAAAAAAAAAAAAATTCCTCTTCCGAACTTTTTTCCCAGAAGGGGCCAGGTAAAAAAAAAAAAAAAAAAAGAAAGAAAAAAGAAAAAAAAAAGAAAAAAATCCCCAAACAATTTCAAGATGGAAAACAGACCTATGCCTACAAAAAGATCCAACTGCATTCTTTGTAACAGACTCTACAGAATCTTTCTATCTCGTTTTATTAGGATTTTTCAGTATAGCCAGAAAAAAGGAAAAGATATTGTGGGCTTTTACTCTCTGCATGTTTCCACAGTATTACCTTTATATTCAAATTCAGTAAGAAAGGCTAAGGATGTAAGCTTGATCTCAGCCCCAGTCTTTTCTTTCAGGCTTTATTTCTTTCCATCTCCAGCCCACCCATTCAGTTTAACAGAACTGTTTTACGAAATAGCAGAAATTGAAGCAGTTAATTTTTAATGTTACAGAGTAGCAATATAGTCTTCATAACTGAAATAATGACAATACCCATTGAAATGTATTTTTATGTAAGTAATCTTTCCAAAACACATAACAGTAATATTATCTCTGAGCCCAGTGACTGAAATGGAAAATGGGAAAGCAAGGTTTATCTGTCTTTCACATTCTTTCCATTAAAACTTCAGAAGTGCCATGAAGATGTGGTTGCTAACTCACACTACATTCTAGCTTGATTAATTCTGTACCATCTTTTAATTTTAAAATTGTATGCCTGCTGTTAATAAATGTTTCTCTTTAAGCATTCTGATTTATATATATATTAAAAATTACACTTAATAATTATAATAATTAATAAAATAATTCCAAATCCAGTTAAAGCATAAAGTGATTTAAATCACTTTGCAAATCATTTATGCAATTTAAAACTGAAAGGTAATGTAGAACTAAGCATAAAATCAACCCTCTCCCTTTATAATTAGCATTTTAATTATGTAAGAGCTAAAACCAACATGAAACCATCAGAAGATTAGAATGTAAACAGTTCACATCCCTCTTGAAAAAAATATATTTTGGATGTGTATATACACGTAGACTATATCAATCACCCCTGAGAAAAAACCCACAGACAAATTTCTTTTTATTATTAATTGTTCACATCATCCATTTTTCTTTTAAATCAATGATTTAAAAAAAAAAAAAAAAACAGACACTTTTTTGGTAAATACATTAAAATGGTAAGAGTATGTGCCTTAACAGGTAACATGACAAAAATATTTCCAACAAAGTGTCTTTTGGATTGCAGGTTCATCCAAGAGAGCTATCACAGATATTTCTCTCCCCCACTACTTCTACATAGCATGCCCAGACCCAGAAAGATGGTTAAAGTGAGTTGGCTATTCCTGAAGACAAGAAAGGAAATGAGAAAGGTCTTCATCTCTACAGAAATGTCATAAAAGCATGATCTGAAGATGACCAAATTTCTTTGGGTTTTTGTGGGTGGTTTTGTTATGGTTTGTTTGTTTCTTTGTTTGTTTTTAATTTCTTTCTATCTATAAAGCCTTCATCTATCTTCAGTATTAAAATATCATCTCTGCTAAGCAGAGGAGAGCATGATAGTAATTTTGATTTTTATTCTACGCAAAAACTCTTTTCTTTTTTAACTTGTGCAATTACAGTATATAAAACTAAAATGACCAATTAAAAGTTGAATCAAATTTAATATATATTAATTCATACTGTATTTTTATTATACTTACTTCAATTATGTTTTATTAAAGTAGACATAAATCTGTTACCCTTTTGCACATCCTGGATTTTACAAATGTGAGCTTAGAAACCTGAAGCTAAACTTTGAGCTCAAGGCTCTGAAGATCTTGCAGGAGTCCCTGCACAATTTGTTTTACTAAACTGAATGGCATAGTAAAACAATTTGTACTGAGTCTGTGAGGGTTGATGCTCAACTGAATACATTACTGGCATGATGGACACTGATGTGACAGAAAGTTTATGCACCATGTTGCCTGCAATAACGAATCATTAGACAAGCTCTGTTGGACCAGACTTTTCCAGAAAAAATATCTAAATTTATGTTACAATCAAGAACTTTAGTGTGTGGTGTCCCTGCTCATGGCAGGGGGGTTGGAACTAGATGATCTTAAGGTCCTTTCCAACCCTAACTATTCTATGATTCTATGATTGTATAATATCGTTGACTTTCATTTTGTGGTAGTACCACTATTTATACATTGTCTCTGGCAAGATCATTTATATTCTGCTTTTATTGGATTTCTTGATTTTTATTCCTTGAAAGTATCTAGCAGCACAGTAAAAATACGGCCATCAGACATAAAAAAGATATCCCATCAGTGCTGTATCTTTTGGGTAGAGGTGTTATTTTATTTTTTTTTCTCCTTATACCCTGCAGGCCACACAAACATCTTATGGTTTTGACTAAAAGTTCTTGATTCTGTATCATTCCTACTAAAACATTTGATTCATCATTTAATCCTGCCTGAGATTCCAATCACATCTAATATCCTGACTTACAGAAGAGGAAATGCTCTGCAGTGTAAGATGCATTTCACTACACATTCTATCTTACCTTCTAATTTCTTTTTTTATTATAATTTCTAGATGTACTCGGTCTAATTTAAGCGAGATTGACTTGAGTACATTCTGCTCCTGTACACAGACTTGCATTGATTTCAAGGTGGAAGATTTGTACAAATAAAAGCAGGATACCAATCAGACTGTAATTTTTTATTGTACTCTATACCCATATAAATCATGTCAGTAATAGAAGGGAAAGAAGAAACCATGACACATTTTATTGCTCATACAGACTGTTGATGCCTTTAAGTAACTTAATTCAAGTGGTTTGCTGTCTTTCTAATTACTGCTAAACAACATTACAAAACATTACTGCTTGGCCTGAACTATTAAATTAACTTGGTCTGCTTTAGTTGCTCTATTTAAGACAAATGCAATGATGCATTAGCCTTCTTCTCTTTTCATGTAATGACTTTCTGTTAATTATTTTCTTGAACCCTAATATATGAAATTAATTTTTTTCTCTTCTCCCTCTCCATTTATTAAAAATGACTCCATGTCAACATCTCTCTTCAAACAACTTCTATTCAAACTATGCAGTAGGACAAATCTAAGTGTCAGAACTGGTTTATTGAATAAATCTTTAAGAATTCAAAATTTTATTTGTATAATATTCTCTTCAAAATCTTGCTTTCCAGAAACACTAATGTCATGCTAGAATACACATGGAAAGGGAACACAGCTAAAAGCCAATAATGGAAACTCAGTTAATTCAATTTTCATGAAAGCAAATATTTGGAGGGAAAAAAAAAAAACAAAATTCTGAGATACTTGTTCCAGCCTATTTAGACAGTGAATGATTAAGAGAAAGCTGTTAACTCAGCTAAAACACAGCAATATTTAATAGAAGGTAAACATCCACAAACTGCAGATAAATAGATATATCCATTGTTACCTAACCTATCACATGAATTGAAGTTCTTGTTGCCCTCTTCTATACTTTCTATAGCCACACTCAGCACTCTTTTTGAATGTTAAAACTCTTGCAAGAGTTTGCACGAGTCATAGTTAAATCCACATCAGAAATCACTGCAGTGAATGGTGGAAGAACACGGAGCTATCCACATTTTTTTGAATTATAAGGCAAGCTACCTGTGGCATGATGGACTGCTGACATGGGATAAAGGTACAAGTTATGACTCTGTGACCCCTAAGATGATTCTATATAAGTTGTGACGCTTTGTAAAACAAATCTGAAGCAATGAGATGGGTGGGCAAGCAGTGTCCTTGCATAGGCAAACACCTCTTTATGTTCTCAATGCATCTCTACAAGGTAAACATTGTTTATAGACAATTTTCCCTAAGCATTCAAGTGCTGGATACTACAGCACAATTTTCCAAAGCCACTGGAAGGTCAGGTTGAAATTGCTTCAACTATCATATAAATACATTTTTTCTCTCCCCGCCCGCTCCCCCCCTCCCAGTGAATTAAATCACATTTTTACAAGGCTAAGTAGGGTGCAAAATATTTATTCCCTTCTTCTGTTGGGAGCTTTACTATTATTCTGACATTAAATCTGCATGACCAACAAATATTAAAATGAGAAATTAATTTTATTCCATTCTTTTCTCATTAGAGATAGTTGGTAACACTAAAATGTACAGATATATCTCTCAGGAATAAAATATTTAAAATCTGCCTTCAGCCACCCAGAACCAATAATGTAACCTGCACATCAAAACAAGGCAATTCATATTTGCTAGTAAGTGCTATTAAATAGCACTATTTTAAACAATACCTTCCAACTCTTTACAGGAAGATGCCTTTGCATACGATGCCTAGTACTTTAAGACAGCTAACCAAATATGTATAGCGGTGGCTGGACTGTTCATGCAAACTGTTGTTGTGAGTATATCTAATAAATTGGAGATTGCTAATTTGATTTCAGATCAATTGCCTTTTCACTTTGACACAACAGATTTTTAACTTTTTCCCTTTCATGAGAAAAGGGGGGAAAAAAAAAAAGAGAAGATAAATTTGCAAAAATTCATTACGATTGTGCACATCAATTACTATACAGCCATACTTGTACTAGCAGATTGATTTTTATATCCCACCCCCATAAGTTTTAGGAAAGAAGGCATACAATATAGGAAATACATATAAAAAATGAGATAAAAAGTGATTTAGAAGAATGGTATTAGAAATACTTATCATGAGTTCTTCACCGTACTCAGGAGAGCAACTATGCAATATGCTCAAGACTGTAAGAATAAATCCTACCCACTGCACTCCAAATGAAAGAAGACACAAGTTTTACAAAATACCCTCCACAAACATAAAGCTGTGCTTTTACATGAATGTTAACAAATGGGATGAAAATGTGCAAGTAAAATTAACTCACAGCAATATTCTTTTGTTGACATGCTGTAAACTTTTGAATCAGGCATGGAGCTGATAGGTTCATTCAAGAAGCTTAAAATTCTGTTTTCCAGTTCAACATAAAAAGGAGATGAGAACATAGCCAAATATATAAATAAGACTGTGCATGTGTATATGCATGTGCACATGTGTATGATTTTCTAAGACTTATTTTAGCTGGCTGACAATTTTCTAAACATTTTTCCAAAGGAGTTGTAAATCTGAACAGAAAATATTCTTGAGTAGTACATATCTATTTCATAGGAATTTTCAATAAAATTTGTTACAAGGATGATATCTAATGTTTGAGACTGAAAGATAGTAAGAGGTCGTGCATCTATTAAAAAGAAACTTAAGAAATCATGAGTAATAGCCTATGAGTAGGACACTTACCTGGCACATGATCTATATTGGAGGCTACATGAATTTGAACTTTAGTCTCTGATATCTGGACTAAGCTCTTAATCATTAATAATTTATGACATTGCCTGCTCTGGACTGGATCTTTCTCACTACAAAAAGCAAACAAAAAGGAAATAAAAGCTTTCTTGCATCTATCCCAAAATGGGACGTTGGGTTCCTGAAAGCTCAAATATTGAAGGATGTAGCAAAGTAGTTTTCTCTCTAGTTAAGAGATAGTTTTGAAAATGAGATAATTTACAGTTTAAAATAAATTATTAACAATGATTGTCATCAAAATAAAATGAAAGCTGCAGATGTGACAGAACATATTTATTAAATATGCAGCAACTGCTACTATTAAATCATAATATTTATTCAAAACCTGATAAGAAGATTCTGCTTTTGTAAAATGAAGTTGTCTGTTTGCCAAACTACAAAATTATTTTTGAGTAGAAATAAGTACAGTTATTACACAACTTCATACATTTCAAATGCCAATCTGCCATCAATTGGACATGTCTCAACAAAAATTAGCTAAGAAACGGAAAAGAGCTTTTTCTTAGTTCTACTTGAAGTGGTAGTATTTGCCTATGGTAACTAGCATCTTCATCGCATAGATCAGCAAACCAACTGAACTGATAACAGAATGCTGTTTCGAACATCAAGTTAAGAGATCTGGGTCGTCAAATAATCTTTGAAACCTGACAGCTCATATCACTGTCATGCTTGTTCAGAAACGGATAATGAGTATTACAGCATAATTCTGTAAATAAATTATTTTCTTATTCTACAGTATGCCAAGACAGTTTGCTGTAAGTCGAGACAAAAGCACTAAACACAGCTGTTAGTTCTGTACCACTAAAATCTTAGGTATCAAATTATAGCTTTAATGGAAAAATTACACTTTTAAAGAAATTATCCAGTATTTTTTTTAATATTGGATATTAAGATCAGAAGAGTGAGTGATTGTGTCCCAACAACATGGAAAGTCAAAATTTTGAAATTATTTTCTCATTCTTCCACAGCAACCAAAACCCAAGAAAATGTACTTGTGTTTACTTGTCTCTGTAAGTGATGTTAATAAAATATTATCATTCAGATTTAGTGTTTTTTAGAGTTAGAATCTTTTGGATCCACAAACTAAACTCCTAAAGGAACACATGGAAAATCTATAAAGATATAGAGGAGTTAATGGTTGCATGTATCTGTTATTATATATGCTGTCACATAAAAATAAATCATGCTTTAGTTTGCATGTGTATCTTGTGGAAGACATTCAACCATCTTGCAACTACCTGCTGTCCAAACAATGTGAAGTTGGAGCTAGGCAGCCAGCAACCAGAGTATGTCCAATTGTGAGCATGAAGTATGTGAACTCTAGCCAGGAAATCCAAACTGCTGTTTATGTTCTGCATATCTTTGAAGCTAAACTGAAGTTCAAGTTCCCTTAAGAAATAACTGTTTTAATCCAGCTGATAAGTTGTCTCATTCCTGATTTTAAAAATAATTCCCATGCTGCTGCTGTCAAGAGTTTAACATGAATCAATACAGAAAACATTGTGCCATGACTGCAGTCAAAACTGCCTACAACACTACAAGTAACTACAGTAAGAGAAAATACCTGAATTGGCCAACAGCATTCTTAGAGGGGTAACAAAAGAAGTCTATTCATACACTGATTCCTAAGGGGAAAGCAGAATATGGAGACACACCAAACCAAATGTACAAGTAGAACTAGTAAAACCATTGGTGGCCCTGCCCATGGCAAGGTGATTGGAACTAGATGATCTTTAAGGTCGCTTTCAACCCAAACCATTCTGATTTTATGATTCTATGAATTTGGTGCTGCTGCTTCCTAAGATATGTGGCCAAGTCACAGGCCAACCCAAAAGAGATCTTAAGAGCATTTTTCCTACCTTTATAAATTTTTCCACATTAGTATACTCCAAACTTCAACATAACGCAATAAAAACAACAGAATAAGGCAGTATCAAGTAAATGCCATTATGAATGCCAATTATGTACATATTTGCATAAATGCACTGATACTAAATGCCTCCCGCAACAAGACAGGAGCTTAGGTTTCTCTGCTGATTGTCCCAACTTGCTTCACAATGTCACTTTACAGCAGCAGGAGGCACACTTTTAATTTCTTTTTCAAAACTGTAATTTGAAATGCCTGCAGAAAACTTTCAGTCACAGATTTCTGCACTGGTATTTGTTTATTGATAAAAATGTAAGGTAAATCTCTTTTATAAAGTAAGCAATCAGATTGACAGCCTATCAATACAGTTCAGTTGTTGGCAGCTACATGAAGAATAAATTGTATAAAATTATAGTTCTAATGGGCTTAGAATAAGTTGAAGGCAATACAGGATTAAAATTATATCAGAGAATAATGTTCAAGTGATTAAAACTTTAAAGAAAATGTAAGCTAATTACCTATGCATTGGACTGGACAAGTAAATGACAAGAATGCATGCACAGTAAAAACATTTTTTCCCTGCTATCCTTTAAAATTCATATATATTACATAAGTGAAATAACCAGGATGTAAGTACAAAACACACCCATAACCAACTTGTGGTTATGTCAGCAAGTTACTACTTGAGTGTTCCATCCTCGAAACACCTAATATACTAACTGTACAGACACAAAAAAAGCAGCTAACAGCTTTGACCTTCATTAGACACATATAACCTAGACTAAGTGAAAGGCAATTACATCCTGAGGGAAAGTGAAAGACAGACATCTCCATGGAGGAGCCTGTGCACCATGGCAAAATTAGTAGAAGGAAAGGAAATTATAAATGTTCCACAAAACTCAAGTCTCCTAAGTCTATTTTTTCATATCGACAAAATCTACAGATTTTAGTTCCTGGATTGATTTTTTCCTAGGTGTTCTACATGTCTCAAAGATCAGGCTTAAGGGACATAAGGAAAGTTGAGTTCAATCTTGAAGACAACAGTTGTTTACTTTTCAGGAAAGCATTTAGTACAATAGATGAAATCTGAAGTTCAAGCATTTGATTCAGAGATTTTGATGGTTCCATTAGGGGACAATATGTTATAGAGGCCGTCAAATTATTCTATCCTTACCACTCTGGACAGAGTGGATCCACTTGATGCATGTAAAAAACAACAGGGAGTTTTATTTCAATGACAAGTTTAGTGCAGGGATTATTTCAGGGCTAAGTTACTGGCAGAAAATTTTGTTCAAGGTCTTCCTGTAATATAGCCTGCTCCTGACTGCTTACTTTCCACATAAACCCAGAATAATATGGTATGTTACATGTATCTGTCCATGGTAATGTTTAGGAACTTCTTTGTCCTGAAGTTCTTACATGCTTTCACACATAACTTTAAACAGATGGTTGAACACTGAGGTAACAGATCTCGAACAGACGTTTAAGGACAGAAACACTAAGCTACCAGTGAGGGAGTATCTTTTAAAAAATTATTATTACATCTCTGATTCCTCCATCTAACATTCCTTCTGCTACACAGATACTAATTACCTTTGGGCTTGCTCATCAGATACATACAATATCAGGACAACTATTTGTAACTTGTATATACCTTTCAGGTTTGTTTCTTACATTGTACACTCAAGAAGAGACTGCATAATACCTGAAAATTTCTCTACCTTTTCCAGCTATACTACTTAATCTGACAAAAGGAGACTTGCACAACTTGCCTGTACTATGTTTTTACACAACTTCAAATGAACCCTATTTCCTTTTTACTTACTTCTTTGATGAGCTATTCCACATTAATCTTTAAGGACAATTCACTTCAGTTACCTGATGAATGGCCTTACAGAAGACCCCATTTCTCCTCTCTGTGTATAAAAAGAGCATGGGATAATTGCTTAGATTCAGAACGGGACTTTTACATGCAAGGTCAGTACATTCAGAAAACTTTTCCAACTGGAGAATCTATAAATTGAACTCAGAAAGGCTTTTATCATGGCAAATGGCCAGTGGCTGCAGCTGTACAGTTAAAAATAGAAAGTCAACAGCTAATACAAATTAACACTGTTGCAATTGTCAGACAGCAATGACAAACCCATGCCCCGGTGCTTCAGAACCCCTTGAAGTGGTGCAATTACTATCATTCTTATGAAAGTCAACACGGGCTTATGCTAAAACAGTAAATAATTTAAAATCATGTCAAAATGTCAAAGCAGTTCAATTTCAACAATTATTTTATCACAGCTACATTTCTCTTTTGTGCAAATATTCTTTAAACTGGTTTGACAAAAGTATTTTCCTTTCCACAAGGTTTCTAGCTCCACTTCTGAGTTCCTATGACTGTTCAGATACACAGATAACCATTTCTTAGTTTGTATCTATCTATACATATATACATGCATATGGAAGAACTCTATGTATATTTCAAAGGTATTACGTTCTTTAAATACATCAAGCTTAGGTTCATAAACTAAATTATTTTACTCTCAGACATCTGTCACTAAGAATGTGACTCCTTCAGACCTGATACAAATTTCCCACTGGTGCTCAAATGGACATGTGTGGACATAAGCATGAAAATTTTACTGGACTTTTTATATGACAATCTTCTAGCAGTCGATTTTTGAACCCATACAGAGACTCTAATGTGAACACTAACTAGTCCAAGTAGAACACTACCATTCCATCAATCTGCAGAAGAAAATTCATGTTCTTCAGTGTATGATCAACAAAATGGATTTTAACAGGATCCAAAGTTCCCAAGCACGTGCAATATTGGGTGGGTGGGCGTGTTCATATGAAAGAGGAGTGATATGTTCCACTTTTATGGCCATGGTAAATGTGAAAATACAAAGTTAAAATTAATTCCGTAACAGGAGGGTTAATGATTAACATACTAATCAGTGGCATTCAATTTATTTGTATTTATAATGAATTCAGGATTATTAAAGATGTACATAAGATTTGTGATTCCTGAATTGTAAAAATGAAATAATAAGTTAATAAATTAAGTGCATAACATTTCAAACACTGTTTTTGTGAAATTATTATGTCACTGTTCACACAATTATTTCAGATATACATGTCTCGCTACTGAAGCAAGGTTTTCAATCCACTAACTCGTAAACAGAACTGGTGAAACAATCTGTCTGTTTCCTGAACTAGATTCCTGTACTGGTTTAGTGATTCACCATAACACTTTCCAACAAAGCTTTGACACGCAGGAAAGAAAAACATTTTAAAATATCTTTTTTTGGTTTGTTTTAAAAACATTGTATGTTCAAACTGTAAGAGTTTTAAACTGGACTGTGCTACAGTAACTTTTAATGTGGAAGGTCGAACACTGCCTAGATACAGAAGCAGTATTTTCAATATTTTACTGGAATGCAATCTTCTGCACAGAGAAAAATCTTGTGCTTTTTGAAACATTTACTTAACCTATTTAAATTTCCATGCTTAATTCTTTTCTGGAATAATAGTAGACCATTTTACTCATGTTAAGAGATTGCCTAAATATGCTTCCAATACAAATAGCAAAAGCACATATGCATGTCCCGTTTTGCAAACAAGCAACAAGCAACACCCCTGCAACTTCTAACAAACCCTTCAGTACAGTAATATTAATGTCATACAGTTGTCAAAATAAGAATCCAACATATTCATCCGCTAGTGGCAAATCAGGAGTAGCAATGTATTTGTACAATACATCTCATCAGGCAATGAACTCAGATAAACTTATGCATTACAGAGCATTAGCAAATACAGAACAATTTTAGACATGTTTAATGCTGGTCTTGTTGGCTATTTTTTATTTCCAGTAAAATAACGGAAAATAGAAATGTGCTATGACCCTAGAAATACAAAATGTATTATTAGCTACTTCAAAATGTGGCTTATTAATGTAAAATCCAGAGAGAGAGACTAAGCTGATCCTAGCAGAAGCTCTGCTATTTTGAACTGTGGAGTGTTCTATCTTTTCTTTTCATATACAAAAAGATGCTACTGCACTGCCAACTAGTGAGCACTTCCACCGCCCTTATCGAAACAAAGTTTTGGGAAGAGCCAAGCAGATAACACAGATTCCACCAAACACAGACGTTCTTTCAGGTACATATCTGAAATACAGTCTTGGTAACTGCTGCTATTAAAGATTCCAGATGGAGGCTGTCTTATAAAAACCCATGGCTTTCATTCCCACCTCTTACCAACATGAAAACAGCCACTCTAAGTTCTGGGTGAAACACAGTCCAAATGTAAACTCTACACAGTAGTCTACAGTAAACTCTAAAAAAATACTCAGAACAACATAAACTGAAAAAAAATCACCATAAGTTGACCAAAATAACCAAGTTTCCTTCTAAGAGAGATACCATCCATACAGAACACACACAGTAACCTCCTACTGATTGCTGTCAGTGGTGACAAGCAACTAAGAGGTGCTTGGGACAGTCACCACTACACTTCTGGTTGGGCAAGCTAAAAAAATTAAAGATCCAGAGATAAGATCTATAAGCACATATGATTAGCCAAAAATATCTTAATTGATAGGGCACAGGTCCACTCACTGCAGAATATACAGAAAACCTATAAATGACTGAAGTAACTCTTAAAGAAGCATGTATGATTTTTAATTCAAAATTACAAGATTTGCATATAACATGGTAAAGAGAACTAAAACTACAACTTATTACTTCAAGAAACGTAGTTACTATGATACTTACCACTGTGAAATTCATAACCTTCAAAATCCATATTGTCATTGCTAAGTTAACAATCATGGTAACCAACAGCAGAAGGACAAAGAAGTATAAGCACCTCTTTCGCCATCCATAAATCCCAACTGGGTAAAACTGAGGATGTTCAGTCCTTGGAAGGCTGTTCTGTTGTGTTGCTAATATATACTGCTCTCGTGTCATCTGGAAAAGAAAGATGTATGTATAAGTAAGCAAATGAGAGGTCTGTTTTTGATGGATTTTATTATATGATAGTTATCTGAGAACATACAGAAAACCAATTTCTATGGGCACAGAACAGATACATTCATTCAGCATAAAAACCATCAATGTTATTTTTCCTACACATTTAGGAAGAATTTGGTGGTTTTCATGAATTTAAACTTTTGGTTTGATATTTCAAATTGGATTTGCATTTCAAATTTATCAGCAAGAAACTATAAAAAAATATTCAAGTCTGTACCTCATTCTATTTCTGAAGACTGCTTTATTTCCATTTACAAGGTCATATAGGAAAATTTGTTTTTGAAGAAAAAAGTCACGTAACTTTTTTTGTACGGGTTTTGGCTGAGATAAAAGTAATTTTCTTTCATAGCAGCTTATAGCCAAAACCAGTATACTCTTTTTTAAAAATAAAAGAAAACTCTATTAAAAATTTATGCCATTATATATACAGCCATGTTTTATACAGAAGTATGGTACTTTGTATACCATATTTTACACAGCAAGAAACATAAAAACCCTTCAAAGCTTTAAATTTGACCTTTATGAGATATGGATACCACTAACATCTGTTGTTTTCCCAAACCAGCTTAAGTTCTAGCAAACAAGCAAGCAGTAACTGCAAACTGCTTAAAGAATTTATCATTAATTCTTAATTCTTCTTTAGAACAAAAACTGCCTCCTGAGTTTAATAAGAAACCATTTAGAGTTTTTTACATAGTTAACTTTCTTTTAGAGCTGTTTATATTCATATTCGTCTGTCACATTGCCTTTAGATTGGAAAGTATTAACTTTTCTCCATGACTTAAGAGGAAATTAAAGAAACCTCTTTCTTTTCATGTAAAAAGTTCTTCCTGAAACATGTTCATTAAAAAGATTGGCTTTGTATTCAGGAAGAGGGAAAAAAACCCAAACAAACACAGAAATAACCAAACCTCCCCCCCCCGCAACAAATTTATAAACCAGACAGAATAATCAGGCTTATACTTAAAAACTGCCTTTGTTTTCACTAAAAGAAAGTTTAAAATGCATAATAGATTAGTTGATTCAATTAGAAGTAAAAATCTTATTAAATCCATTTGAAGGATCAAAGAAATGTTGATTTTATAAGATTTTTAAAATTTAAAGCTCAAAAATGCTTATATAAGCATCCATATTGTTAGATATTTATCCAAACCAAAACTGTTGAGATTTGACCATGCACTTGTTAATGAATGAGATAGTAATAGCACAAATGAACTCAGTGTAATTATAGCCATGAGTCGCAGAATATACATTCTTATTACAACAACAACACATATATCACTGAAATAAGCCAAACAGAAAAAAAATTTTTATAAAGCAGGTTTTAAATAAGGTAGCAACAGGCATTTTGTCATTTTTATTCTTTCCAAGCAGAACTGCTTCTCTTTTGCCGTAATTTCAATTAACTGCAACATTTAGCAGTTTATTTATATAGTAACTATACAAACTTCCCTCAATGACCTTTCTCAGTCCTCCCAGAGCAAAGTGTCAGCAGGCTTTAAGACCTTACATCAAACCCTTATCACATCATGGCAGTATTCATCCTAGCTGTGTCTGAATTCCTTATGAATTCAGAAACTGAATGCATGAAAGGGTTTATCGTCTTCCTCCTTATAATGAGTTTCTACACATTTATTTAAGCAGCCACTATAAGAAAAATGCAATGCATGATTACATTTTGAGATTTCAAGTAATTAGTATTTTTTACACCACTTCCATTTACTTGTGACCTTAGTTTATATATTACTTATGAAACAATTATCACCATTAAAAGTGGTTGAAAAGTCAACTTCCAGATAGTGAGAATGCTAAAAGTACCACTGCCCCTAAAGCAATGAATGTGGCCCCATGAAACATACCCTTTGCAACAGTCATTAAATAAAATGAAATTTTATTCCATCACCACAGTCAGGCATCAGTCAGTTCCCCCAGTGTATACTGTTCAGTTGACTGAGGCTTGGTGATGTAAGTTCCCCTATGGTCCATGGAGGTCCACAGTGGAGCAGATAGCCACCCTGCATCCTGTGGAGGAGTAAACTAGTGAAAAACTGAAGAACTGAACCACTTCAGTCTCGTTCCACTGCCTTCCATTTGACATAGCTTTCAGGGATTTTTTTTCCCTGTTTGAAAGGCACTACAAGTTTGGAGGCACTACAATGAGAGCTGGTCAAAAGTTACTATTTCTAGTCCATGTTCTCTCCCAGTTTCTTTTTAGCTTTCTAAGAAGCTCAAGTTTAAGGTCTGAAGAGTTCTACAATCCCTGCAGCAGATGCTGTGACTCAGATTGCTTAGAGATCCACAGTGCTCTCTAATCTTACCCAGATTTTCTGCTAGCTTCAGTTAATACATTTCACTTGACAGTCCTTGCTATTAACTAAGCTTTCATACTCCTCCTTTTAAGAAAAATATCATTTCAGTTACAGATTTTAAAGTGTTTAATACAGCCTGCATTCCCAAGAGTGTAGAATAGAAAAACTGAGTATGTTTAAAATGTCAATAAAATTATTAAAAGTGGTTTGAAATTTTCAATGAAGAGTGCTATTATTGCAAGCATGTTGATTCATGTATCCATTTGAATAAACTCCCAATAAAATGGAGATGGATGCCATGAGACATTCACTCACACCCTTGGGTGACAGAATGATTTTTTTTTTTTTTTTTTAGGAACTTCCAACATTTTTTAGGACATTCGACATGTAGAACTTCAACACAATTATTTGATACTTTCATATATGAAATAAAAATAAAAACATTCTATGACAATTATTTTAAGACTTCAATCTTTTTGTGATATTTCGTATTAAAAATAATTACTGGCATAGGTATATCAAGACTTAAGTAAGAAAATAACCTTAATGGTGGTAGAAATATACCTCTGGGAATGATTTCTTAATTGTTAAATTACAAATGGAAAGTGTTTATTTAAAGCTTGAAGCAATTTTCAAGTTTCACAGGATATTATCGTAAGAAATACCTAGCTTTACTCAAAAAAACCTAGGAAATCAACATCTAATTCAACAGATAAAAATCTGAAACTGTTTATTACTCACATCATTAAAGAGATAAGCCAAAAATCAATGATTTTTGTTACCTCAGGTATTATGCTTGTTGCTCAGCACGACACTGCTTCTATACACTTCCATTACTGATTGATTCTCCATGCTTTATTTTCTTAATCCACACACAGAATTTAAAACATAAAGGAATTTTAAAATATAAAAATATAGTATTGATAGCATGTAGACCCAATAATGATTTGGCTTGGTAAGGAACATACTAGCAATCAGATGAGCTGTAGAGGTGAGGAGATGGAAGAAAAAACACAGCTAGCAGGCAAAATACTTCACATTAGCATTTAAAGAAAAAAAAAAAACCAAAAAGCAACCTACTCATAACTAGCCATAGCTCAAAACATCATATAGATGATTTACCAGAACCAGCTAGCAATCTCCACTCACTCTGACAGTAACACAGCCTCTGGCCAGCAGCTCATGCTGCGGACAGTTCTCTTTTTGTATGACATTACAGCAGATCATTCATTTTGCTTCACTCTACACAGTATGTGGCATTAATTAAGCTTAGAGTTGAAATACTATTTTACTGTTTTCTTTATAGACTTTAGCTGAAAGTTTAACATATGTAGTGAAAAATATATCACACAGAGCAGGAAGCACTATAAGAACCGTAACATTCCTTATGTAGCAAACACACAAATAATACTTTACACCCCAGCCTTCACTCTAAAATCCAGAGCTGGGATGAAATCAACAGAAAGTTCATATTCATATTACAAAAGTAAATATGAAGACAGAAAACAAGTGGCTTATATGTCTTGAAAAGACCTTATGAATAAAATGATTTATTTTCTTGAAAAGCTTTTAAAATGCCAAACAGCTACATACAAAGCTCTTGCTGTCACATCCAGCATGTTTTGAAGCAGCTAAATTGTTTCTTCTCTTCCACAAGGGTTTGGTTCTCTACAATTGATTTCCAAAAATAATACAGAAAGACGGTATCATCTTGAGTTAGTGTGGATCATATTAACTACTGTGAATAGACTGGCAAGATAGTAGAGCAGCATTCATATAGAATTAAATATACGAGGAAAAGACCAGCCTCCTCTGAAAAACATCTTTGTTTGGGCTACACCTGACACCTGCAGTCTTCTCCTTACGGTATTAGCCATTCGAGCCATTCTAAAGGCAGCCAAAAGCATGCCAGCAACTGACCACGGTATAAGTGATCACTGGGCCGCAAAGTGTTCATTAGATATGATGAAAGCCATATCACTATTGTATGTTACAGACAACAGAAATTAGCATGAATTCTCATGGCCCTGATGGACAATTGTACTCTTGCCAGATTTTTTTCTATGTTTAGTACAATCAGGATCAATCACTATTAAAACTGCTGCAGTAACTCAAAAGCTTTTGGAGAGTACCTTCTTTTCTCCAGGCTAAACTGTTGCAACTCTCTCAGTCTTTCCTCACAGGAGAGATGCTCCAGTCCCTTAATAATTGTCATGGCCCATCACTGGACTCTCTTCAGTATATGCACATCTCTCTTGTACTGGGGAGCCCAGAACTGGACACAGTACACCAGATGTGGCCTCACTGGTACTGAACAGAGGGGAAGAATCATCTTCCTCAGCCTCATGGAAACACTCCTCCTGATGCAGCCCAGGGTACTGCTAGCCTTCTTTGTGTCAAGGGCACATTGCTGGCTGATGTCCTATTTTATACTGAAAAATACTCACAGCTGGGATACAGACACAGACCACTTCATTCAAAAAAAAAAAAAAAAACAACTAAACCACACTTAACACTAAAATTGCTCTCTTCAGGTACTGATTACTGAGTAGAAAGTACTTACACTATGCATGCCCTCAGTCAAGCTTTAAAGACCACTACAATTTTGGAAAGATTTTATGCTCCATATTTTATATTGTCTATGGGTAGGCCACATCCCAGAGTCAGTACCACACTGCACTGCAAGTTGATTCAGGGCAGGCTTCCCTCATTCAGCCTTTAATCTCCAACTTGAAAATCATACTTCCAGATTGAAGGGAGACCCATTTCTGACAGGAAGAGGTGCCAAATCCAAGTGACTTCAAGATTCTAATCTGAGTTTCATTCTTTTTTGGTTCAGCCATGGATTTTTGCCCTGACCACTTCCAGAAATGGAGGTGCAACTATACTCCAAACTCCAAGATTATGTTTCTTAACCCCTTTGCACCCTTGAAAATCTCAAGGAAAGAACATGTAAATAACTTCACCACCAAGCTGAGCATAAAGTCACTTGATTATATAATTTATGCATTTTGAATAATTCAGATGAACCTGGGTTTTTAACTTGACCAAAATGAACAGTTTTAACACCAACAAGCCTTTGTCAACAAAGCCTAAGTCAGTATGTCTTTACTGACAATTTGCTTGGCTTTATGTTGTCAATTAGAATTCTTTTTTTTTTTGCTTAGTCAATACAATTAGATTACTAGAGAGAATTCAGTACAGCCACAGGCAGGACAGCATCTGAGGTATGTAATTTTCTCCCTATGATGCCAGTACTCACTAAACAGTTATTGGAACAATTGTCTATAAAAGGAAATAAATGTTTGCATCTCAATATTGTTCTCCAATAAAATTATCACTTCTCAAAAATGGATACCAGTAAGCTCATAGTATTACCATTATTACTTGGTGAGAACATTTATGGCTGTTCTGTGTTTAATATACTAAATTGTAATGCTCACTGCACAATGAAGTTCACAGCATGTTATCAAGAATAAATAATCATGTAATGAATAGAATCATATTTTTCTCACTATTCTGTGACTTGAAATGTTTCTAAATAATAATGTGCTATACTGAATTCTTTGGGAAGCTGTATTCAAATACATTTTCAATGCTCAGACAATTTCAATATACTTTCAGTGTATTTTTTAAAGAAGTTTTGGTTTCAAAAGCTTACTCATTACTTCACTTTACTTAGCTTTATAATAATCTAAATTGCATGTGGTGTTTTACAATAACTTCTGAGGTATTCTATCTAGCTACACTGCCCACGTATCATATTATTAGCACAACTGTAAATTAAACTAGGTGAGATTGCCAAAGCTGTCTAGTAGCAGCAACTCAAGATTCAGTATGGCTGAGTTGCCTTAGAGAAAAGCAGACACCTGAGGAGGCAAGTAGATCACAAGTAGACTGCTGAAAGATACAGCAGCATACTGTATCTAGCACCTGCTACAGCTCTCTGGACTTCATCTCAAATATCCCTACAACTAGATAAACAGATTAAATTTGTCTTACTGAAGAAATTCTAGAAGTCTATTAGAATAGCAATAAAACCAGGAAAACCACAGTAAATTCTTAGATTTCAGTTTTAATTCTACCACTTTTATTTTCATTCTGGTGGGCCTTCATCCCCATTGCTCCACATATCTCAGTAAGGCAGGGCACGCACTGTGACCAGCACTTTACATTTTCTGCTCAGCCCCCTCTCTTAAGGCCACCAAGAAGGTAAGATGGAGAATGCCTTTGTTAACAATATTTCACTGGGAGAAAATCTGACAACCACATCAGTGGAAGACTACACAAACAGGCACTAGCTTTCCTCCAGTAGTGATACATTGATTAAATTGGTTATAGTATCTGGTGGCACACAAAAGTGTTAACTTCAAGAGTCAGGAAAGAAGTTTTAAGAGCATCAGATTCACCAAGGGAAACAAGCTAAGGTGGACTGGAAGAAACAGAGGAATGAACACCTGAACTATGGAAGGAAACATCCTCTAACTCATTTGTTCCTATAGGCTGAAGTCAAAATTTCATGTGGTGGGGTTATCATATAGTCCACAATCAAAGAACAGGAAAGAGATAGGAAACGTGAACCAAATAATGGATTACTAGAAAGATTAAGAGCAAGCTTTTAAGTACTGTTCCTTTTCCTCTTATTTGCATACATGTGTAGTGCAACCCTGCTGTACGGCTGGGGAAAAAAAATGTTTGCAGATCTAAAGCCACAAGCATGTCTATTGTGGCCTAACACCTACTTCCCTCTTAAATCAAACTAAAAATACACGGACCAGATATTAAAGAGTGCAGAATGAACAGCACTTAGTAAGTGCTATGATACAAAGAACACGTTGCAAATGACACTAAGCTTTTCATTCACCAGTTCAATCTTAATATGAATTTGATTACCTCATATTCAATATGAATCAGAATCCCCATCCTTTCAGAAGGTATCTTAATGGGCAGTAATTATAATGATATTAATAGGCAAACAAAAGTCTTGGTCTTACAAGAACATAAGAATGGATCAAATCTTGCTGCTATCTACAGCTCTAAAAATATAAGCTGTATTTCATCTGTCTGTTTGAAAAAGTACAGCAGAATTTACCTTCATGGAAGATAGATCACACTGACAAGAATTAAACATATATATATACACACACATATAAATACACACACTTATATATATCTATATATACAGTAGTCTCTCATTTTATAGCACCTACCATAATGGTGTCCTGCTTCAGTCTAAAAGAGCAAAATTTTAAAAACATAACAACAGGTGTGTTTTACCCTGCCAGACGGTAAACTATGCCTGAGGAGGTCAAAGCCAGAGGAAACTCTGGTGTAGGTCTGTAGCGGTCCTGACATGCAAATCAGTTGTCCGACCCGGGTCTAGGGGTGAAAGAGTACCCTTTCCTAAGATAGTCTATGCATGGAGCCCCTGGACCAGTCACAATGGGGTGCTTTTGTCACTTCCTCCCAGTCTGTTTTCAGCCTCCAGTACACTCAACTCTTGGGATCCTCCTGTCACTCCAGAAATATGAATGGGTTCCACCCCTTGATACCTTGATGGCATCAGGGTACACTGTGCACCGGTATCTACCGGAGCCTTATGCTTCTGTGGGACTGATGTGCCAGGCCATCTGATCCACACAGTCCAGTAAACCCAACTCTCCCTCTCCTCCACCTGGCTGGAGGCAGGGCCCCTCTAATAGTGATCACAAGATTGTCCACTTATGTCTTGTTGATAGGGATTATTACTCGTTATCACAGGAGTTGGAGTAAAATCAGCTCTTCCACTCTGTCCACGAAACTGCTCACCAAAGACTGAAGCAGTTACTTTCATGGGAGGATCATCCTTAACTGCTGTTCTCCTCTTCAGTTCACACACCCGTTGCTCCAGAACTGAGGTAGGTTTTCCGTCCCACTTTCTCATGTCTTCTCCATGATCCCTCAGGTAAAACCATAGGGTGCCCCGTGGTGTGTACCTCCTGTGTTTTCTCTCGCGAGTAGTAGGGCGCCTTCTGTTAATAGTTG
>NW_009929698.1:0-297 GCF_000696875.1 Nestor notabilis | reverse complement strand
GTTGGAGACCTGTAACTAGTGGTGTTCCCTAATGGCCAGTACCAGGTCCACTCTTGTTTAACTCACTCATCAGTGACTTGGGTGAGGAGATAGAGGGACTATTCAGCAAGTTTGCTGATGGTACAAAACTGTGAGGAGTGGCTGCCCCCCATAGTGCTGTGCTGTCATTCAGGAGGATCTGGACAGGCTGGCGGGACGAGCAGAGAGGAACCTTTTGAAATTCAACAAAGGCAAGTGCAGGGTTCCGCACCCAGGGAGGAATAACCCACGACAGGCTGGGGGCTGGGCCCGCGGAAA
>NW_009929697.1:70201-74644 GCF_000696875.1 Nestor notabilis | reverse complement strand
CGCTCCCTGGGTGCAGTGGGTTAGGCCGTCTCTTAACGTTCACCTCCGGGCCAGGGTGGTTTGAGGGGATGCTCTCCTCTAACGGCAGTGAGGACAGGCCGAGGACTCAAAGAACACGTGCTTTTCGTGAAGGCACCGGAGCACGTTACTACGCGCCGCTCCTCCCTGCCTTGTTCTCAGTGTAGCGTGGCTGTGAAGTGATGTTGTCAGTAGTTGGGCCATATTAGGAAGGAAATGTGAATTTGCCTTTTTCCAAGTGGTTTCGAAGGCTTGGGAAAGTAAGGAAATGCAGTGTGTGGTACGGTTTCCATTAATAATCAAGATAATTTGGCAGTTTAAATACCTTTTGGCAGTGAAGTTTAATGGCATGAAGCAGCTGACAGTTTGTGACGTGAATGGGGCCTGTGGTTGCTTTTATATCCGTGAGCTGGAATGGCCGGGGTTTAGCGAGGAGTGAGTGAAAGCTTAGAGCAGCGAGCGGTTTGTGACTGATACTGAGCCCGGCCACTGAAGCGCTGTCAGTGAGGGCAGCCTGTCTGCACGTTCAGGTTCTGGCAAACCTGATCAACCTTGTTCATTTTGATAAAGAAGCTGGCTTCTTGGTTACCAGTAATCACTCAAGAGTGGCGGTTTCCTCTAGTCGGTGTTTATTTCATCTGCTGTTGTAAAGACATTTATTTAGGTTAGGCTTGTACCATGGTCTGAACTAACCCCCAGGGTATCTTGGCTGTCTAGTTCATTTAAGATAGGGAAGAAATACATGCATGTACCTTCAAATTAGATGGGAGCTTCGATTTGTCTTGGGGCATAGCATAATAAGAAGAAATGCTGGTGATCACTACAGATATGCATGTTATAAATCTTACCCCATGTGAGAATCCTCATTTGCTGAAATACTGCAGTAGAATCAAATAATCTGTGTGCTGTGATGCACTGTGCTTCTGATAGAATTAATACTTTTATTTGAGTGTTAATCAAACATTAACACCTTATGGTGTAATGTTTTGTTTAGTGTTTTGCTTTACGTAGCTTATCTTCTTTGCTTTACGTGTAAGTAGTCTGAGATTAAGTTAAGGCTAAGTGATTCTAAGAATCCCAACTGTTCTTCCTGTAAAGATCAGGCTGTTAAGTACTGCAAGCTTATGCTTCTGTAGGGACTTGCTTTTTTAAAACTCTAAACATAGTAACACTACACAGCTAGTCTACATTTAAAACTTTGGGTTTGATGTTTCCTTACATTTAAAACAGAAGTTTCTCACTACTATTTTTGTTTTTCCAGGAATATATTAACATACAGCTTTTCTGACACTACTGCCTTCCTCACTCAAACCGAGTAATCCTAATGCAGGTGTCTTAAACAGTGTTGAGTATAGTAAGCTGCTCACCTTGTTCAGACACTTCTGAATGTCCTAGAAGCAAGGAGTATGGACTTTGCTCCTTTCTGAAGAACGTATAGATTTTGTTTCAGTGCTGACTTCTTCTTAGGTACATGGCTAGAACAGACACTGCAAAACATAGAGAGCTTTTGTTGGCACAAAGCTGAAATGGACAGTAATTCTGCAGATTCTTTTGGTGAATGATGTTTCTGTGTGCCAGCGCACACTCTGAAGGGGCTGTATGACAACAGGGGTTTGAGTCAGCTTATTTGTTGTGGTAACTCTGGAATTCTGTTCTTTGGCCCCTTCCTTGGAGTTAATGAGTCAGGTCGGAGAAAAAAAAAATAAGTGAAGTGACAGTGTCTTACTGTTACGAGTTTCATCTAAGAACTTCAAGCCAGTTTTGATCCCCAGATCATCCCTCTTTGTTCTAGGGACACCTGTCCATAGCAGGAAATGTTCTCTACTAGTGGGACTCTCATTTTTGGCACACAGGTTTTTTGATAAGTTGACTTATTCCCTCCACTTTTCTACACCTTCTGGTTGCCCCACCTCATTTTACAGCTATCTCTTTCCTCTAATAATTAGGATATTTTGTTGGAGAAGGCTTTTGGTGACCAGTATTGAGTGCTGTGTTTTCTCAGATACAGTTATCTGCTTCAGGTTCTGTCATAGGCTTCATCTTTGATGGTGGAAAAGCTGACCACTAACCTCTAAAATGACATTTCTATCCTGCTCTCTCTTAGGATTGACCAGAAATAGTGGGTTCCACATGGGATAAACCAGCCACAGTGTGTCTTCTCCATCCACCCTGCCATTTTTGTTTTGTTTACAGTGAATTCTGAAAAGATTGGCCAAAAAGAGTCAATGCATTTAGAGTCTTGCTTGTGTGATCTTCCTTTGTGCTGTGCAGCAGTCTTTCTGCACTTGCTGTTGGGTAGCTATTGAGTTGTTGCAGCTAGCTATTGATGGTGCATGGAACTAGATGATCTTAAGGTCCTTTCCAACCCAACCCATTCTATGATACAAGATTATTATTATTATTTTAAGTTGCTTTAGGGAGATTGGTTCTTTGCTAGTGGGCTCAGGGGTGGGTTTTGGCAATTGTAGATTGCATACAGCCACTAGGAAGCATTTTATGTAGCTGATGGTGCTTCCGTGGTGCTGGATGGTTGGAAGGTTTTCAAGCATGGGCCTTTATTGAAGCATGTGAACTGACTTAGATGATTTATCATTTGATTGTCTCCTCAGTTTATTTCCAGACTAGATGCTGCTTGTTTCTGTACCTGGATAGAGGACGCCCATATACAGATGTCATTCCTCCTTGTGGACTCTTACTAAAATTCATTTTGAGGAACATTATTCCTTTCACAGTCTTTGGTTCTGTCTCTAGCCATTCAGGACAATTTGTATCCTCTGCAGACAGTTGCAGGGGTAGAGCTATTTTTACCAGGTGCTAATCAAAATGGACAGCAATGCATTGAAATGGTTTGTGATTCCACCTCTAGTGAGGTGTGTTTAGTTTCCTAGTCAGGTTTTATTTGTTGTCCTGCTTAAAATAAACCCAAACATTTCATCCTAGACACTTGGCAAGTGTTCTGTTTGCATTGTGTAATTCTGTCTTGTCATGGAGCCATTAAAAAATGACAAGTGCTTTCAGTGATGTTCTTCTGCAATATAGTTGCTTGTCTGAGGGACTTAAAAACCTGTCTTCAGGCAGTTGAACAAGTGCAAGCAGTGTCCTCACGGGTCCACAGGGTTTGACTGTATGTATGGACAGTTTGCTTGAATGCTAATGGAGATATCAGATGCCTCACAGAATTGCATTCCCCCCATTGTCCTATGAATTGGGATTACAGATTGAGAGAAACACAAGAACAAGGCGTGTTCCTTGACTTTTGGGTGAGGTATTTAGGCTTCAGTACTTGGTTATTGTCAAAGCAAGAATAATTTCAGTCTTGGTTGTTTGTGATGTACAATCATCCCAAGTGTGAAGGTGCTCACAAACAGTGCACCGTAAGGTACTTGCTGTTAAGAAGCATCTTTTTTGTGCTTTTAGTAGAGCTGTTGCTAAAGTAGGAAGTCACAGAAGGCAAAGGCAGGGACTGGAAGAATAAAGAAACACCTGCTATAGGAGATCAGGTTCAAGACTATCTAAGGAACCTGAAGGTACACAAGTCTGTGGGACCTCATGAGATGCATCAGGGTCCCAAGGGAACTGGCAGATGAAGCTGCCAAGCCGTTATCCATCATACTTGGGAAATTGTGGCAGTCCAGTGAAGTTCACACTGACTGGAAAAGGGAAAACATAACACCCATTTTTAAAAGGGGAAGAAAGAAGACCTGTGGACTTACAGGCTGGTCAGTGCCTCGATGCCCAGTAGGGTCATGGAGCAGATCCTGCTGGAGAGTACGCTAAGGCACATGGGAAATAAGGAGGTGATTGATGAGAGCTAAGGGCAAGTTGTGCCTTGTGGCATTTGGTGGCCCTCTGTGAAAGGGTTACAGCATTGGTGAACAAGAGAAGAGTGACAGATGTCATCTACCTGGACTTGTGCAAGGCATTGGACACTGTCCTGCATGATGTCCTTGTCTCTGACCTGGAGAGGCATGGATCTGATGGATGGACCACTTGGTGGATAAAGAATTACCTGGATGGTCACACTCAAAGAGTTGTGGTCAACGGCTTGATGTCCATGTGACTTTTGGTTGACAAGAAGCTCAACATGACCCAGCAGTGTGTGGGTACAGCCCAGAAACCAAGAAGTGTGACCAGCAGGTTGAAGGAGGTGATCCTGCCCCTCTACTCTGCTCCCATGAGACCCACTTGCAGTACTGTGTTCAGCTCTGGGGCCTCCAACACAAGAAGGATGTGGACTTGTTGGAGCAAGTCCAGAGGAGGATATGAAGATGCTCTGAGGGCTGGAGCACCTCTGTTATGAAGAGAGGCTGAGAGCTGAGGTTGTTCAGCCTGGAGAAGAGAAGGCTCCTGGGAGACTTTCTAGTAGCCTTCCAGTACCTAAAGGGGCTGACAAGAAATCGAGAGGGACTTCTTACCGTGTAGGGG
>NW_009929697.1:68874-70010 GCF_000696875.1 Nestor notabilis | reverse complement strand
GGTGTCCCTGCCCATGACAGGGGGTTGGAACTGGATGAGCTTTAAGGTCCCTTCAACCCAAACCATTCTAGGATTCTGAGTTGGTCGTTTACATCTCGTATTTGTGTGCAATTCACTATATGGATAATTGTTTCTAAATTCCAGAATTATCACTAATTATTGGTATTTTTCTAGGTAACTTGGGAGATCGGGCATGTCTCAGCTGCACGTCCCTGAGGCTGGCAAACAAAATGTGAGTAAACATGAACTTTTTTCCTAAACTCAAAACTGTACAAAACTCTCAGTTAATTATACTATCAGAGAATGTGGGTTTAAGTCTTCTAGACAAAGTGTGAAAACACTAGCTGCAGCTTGTGTTAGTGACAGATCAAAGGCAGTCTGAGTATCACGCTCTTTACCTGCTTTGGTGTGTGTGGGAGAGAGTGAGATCTTCATTCTTTTCACCCACTTCCTCCCTTTTTGTTTCACTTGTGATGTGACAGCAATAGAATATTAATCTTGTTCTTGAGTGATTCCAAGTGACCCCACAGGATACCATGGGCATAATTCCTCTGTGGAGTTCCAAAGAGTAAACATCAGTCACAGCTAGTTTGAAGAATGTAGTTAACAGTTAGGGATGTAGATCATTTGAGTGTCATATTTATTACACTAAAGTAGTTTACTGTATGTTACAGCCTTGGGTGAGGCTCTGGTAGGAGATGGTGTCCTCTTCTGAAAACAAATCCTGCCTCTGTGCTGTTGATGGAACTTAAGGAGTTGGATGTTGGTGGAGTCCATTCCCTGTTCCAGCCCTGGCTCACAGCACATATTTGTGGATATGAATTTTCTAACGCCTTTCCTTGGAATGTTCAAATATGTATTCTGCAGTTTATTTACAGTCTAACTGCTCAGGAAACAGTGGCTCTTCTCAATTTCCTAGGTTTCCATTTTAACATAAGGATGTGTCTCTAGACATAACATGAAACAAAGTAATTATTTTTTAGTCATGTTGGTTCTATATCACTTACTGTATAATGAGCTATGAGAGGGTTTTTAATCCATAAAGCATTTTAAAATCTCTATTTACTTTTTAGTAGATTATTACATGAAGCTTCTCTGTTGGATAATTAGAAACTTACAACTTGAAGTCTGTGATA
>NW_009929697.1:65663-68843 GCF_000696875.1 Nestor notabilis | reverse complement strand
AAGAAATTCTTCTTGTTATTAAGAGAATTTGGTTGGTTTTATTTTTGTGGAACTCTTATATGAAATATTTTAGTTACTGTTTGAAGTTTTGTCATATCCTTTTATAAAAGTGTATACAATCCTACTTGCATATAAGAAGTAGTTCTTCTGTGTGTATAATGAGGGTTTGGGGTGTCTGAACAGTGCTTCCCTGCTAACTTCAGTTTACACTTAATTAAAGAACAACATTCTAACTAAGGCAGAAGAATGTTGTTCTGTGTACTCCAGCTCAGTACCATGATGGAATCTTAGGCAGAAATTCCTGTTGAAAAAGGAAAACCAGGCACATGGAAATAGTAAAAGAGGAACTGTAATGAAATCGGGTTTCTCTGATAGTAAATACCTTCCTCTATCTCAGCACCTATCCCAAGTCTACAAGTTCTATTTTTTCTCAAGTGTTTTGCTCAAACATGAGAAGTAATAGAAGGAGCTTTGTTACTATGGATTTATGGATTTATATTCAAATGTAGCTTTCTAAATTGAAAGCATTTCTGGTTGCTGTTCTTTATTGGAGCAAGGTAAGCACCTTTTCAAAATTGTTTAATGGAAAATTCTCTGCATAGAATCACAGAATGGTTTGGGTTGGAAAGGACCTTATCATCATCTAGTTCCAACCCCCTGCTGTGGGCCAGGCACTCCTCATCCTAGCCCATGTCGCCCAAGGTGTTGTCATGAAGTAAAGCCAAGTGTTCTTTTCAGGGTATAGACATTGATCTCGAGAGTCACAAGTTGGGGTTTTTATTTCCTCAAATATGCAGTAGATATTTCTCAAGTGATGCATTTTATAAATGCATACATTTATATAACTACACAAATATGTAGAAATACAGAAATAGCTTACAATCTGTTGCTAATCCTTGAATGCTTTTGTTTTTTCTCTTGAAGGACTGTACACTTCAAATACTGCACTAGTGTCCCTCCTGTTTACACATGCTCCAAAAAAGATCGCTACTGTTGTTGGACTAAAGGATCTGAACAAATACACTTTACTCTTAGGAGTTTATCTGGCTCATGGACGCCACTAGCAACCATGGGTATTTTAGGTCCCCAGTATCTTCCAGTTAGGTGGTGGCATTCTTCATGTCCCCTTCGAGATGACTCCATAGTTGAAAAGTCACTGAAGTCCTTAAAGGACAAAAACAAGAAGTTGGAAGAAGGAGGTCCTGTATATAGTCCAGCAGAAGTGGAAGTTGTGAAAAAATCTATTGGACAGAGGATTGTGGATGAACTGAAGCACTACTACCATGGTTTTCGATTACTGTGGATTGACACAAAAATAGCGGCAAGGATGCTCTGGAGAATACTTCATGGAAACACTTTGTCTCGTCGAGAACGGAGACAGGTACTGAGTAAATACCAATTTTGTTTGAGTATCCTTAGCAATTGCTCTATTTTATTTGAACTGAGTTGGTTCTTTCTGTTGTCATCTGTTCCTAGAATTAAAATTGCTAGGTGTATTTCCCTCCTCCTCCCTGTGGACACTAAAAACTTTGGATATGACTCCAAAGCATTTTAGTCTTGTTCTCCATTACTTGTTCTAGTTGGAACAGTGGAGGATTCTTCTGTCCTGTCATGTGGACAGCAGCTGTGGTTTGTTCTCAAGTTCCCATCCATGTGCTACATGTGTGTGCATGTTCACTTTCTCTGCTTTTTTACTCCAGCTGGAAAACCATAGGGAAAACTCTTCTAGTAAAGGCTGGATTTGTGCCAGTTCTGTTGTAGGTGTTTGGGTTTTTTAACAGAAGAAAAGCTACAGGCTGAAATGCGTGATGGATAATCAGATATTAGTACTGTCTCAAAAACAGATTTGTGAGATAATTTTAGTCCAAAAAAGATAATTTGAGGAAAGCTTTGATTTATACTTTCGTTTTTCTTTATGGCACGTAGCCGAAACTGTAAAAATGCGACTGGTAGTTTTAAAGAAAAAGGGAAGAGAGGATGGAGATGAGATCTGGAGTGAAAAATGAGAGTAAATGAGGATAACATACATGGATTTCAATAGTAATTTCAGTTTGTGGAAGAAGTAAATACTCTTATTCAACTAGAATTAAAAGATAGGGTTATTTGAAAACATTCGATGTCAGCTCTTCTATATGGAAAGACCACAAAATAATAAGCTGTTTTAAAACTGGTATAGTTAAACATGATAACTTAATAGTTCTCATTTTACTGTTTTTAAAGGCAAGATGTTTAAACAGTTTATGCAGATAAAATATTCCACTGCTGGAAGTGTTGGAGAGTGAAAAGTGTATGTGCTTTGGCCGTGGTTCTCTGCAGTTTGTGCACTGGACAATGTGTTAGGTTGCCTTCAAATTTTTTTTGTTAAATGATCAAAAATAGGAATATTTTCTCATTGTTTTAATAATTCCCTGATTGGTTGGTACACAGCTGAACTTTTTCACGTGCAATTAAAAAACACATCTTAATGCAGCATGCAAAAGAGTGTTTTCCCCTATATTTGCAAGGTTAGCCAGATAACAAGAATTAAATGCACGTGTAGCAGTGTTCATCTGTGATTACATTTGGTCTCTTTCTACAGCTGGGTGGTGGTATTGGTTCTCAGCATCTTCATGCTGTTTATTTTTGCACTATTCCTTTTGCTGGTCCAAGAGTAGCCTTGGCAGCTGGTCAGCTGAAATGTTGCTCAGCAATAAATATAACAGTCTGTGCTGACGTAAGAGAGGGGATTATGTGGTGCCAAGAAAGAGTAACTGAGGATAGGGGTGAATGAGGACTGCAGGACTTCTTGAAGAAGCAGTTCTGGCTTGTGCTGGCTTATTGAGAGCTTTGGGAAACTTGGAAAACTGAGTGAGGCAAATTAACTTATTTAAAACAGGATCAGAAATCTTCCAGAGGGCAGGATTGGAACCATTGGTTTTCCTGCCTGGTTCATGTTCACTGAGCCATACTTCTGGGAAATTACATAAGCAACAGTAAAATATGAATGTCATGGAATTATAATTCTGCTGAAAGATCAGGGCTGTGTTCTAGAAGGCATGAATTAGACATAATGCATTATCTTTGGACGCACATGCATTATTCCATCAGTAGATGGATTTGTTCATTTGCTTGCCCTTTAGTTTTGTCATCTAGTGATGATAGAGCTGTCTTTCTCATGTTTACACAGTGTTCTGGCATTTG
>NW_009929697.1:44531-65632 GCF_000696875.1 Nestor notabilis | reverse complement strand
TGTTTTGTGCAGTTGTGCAATTTCAGTATCAATTCGTTTCCTCTAAATAAAATTGAGATTTATTGTGCAAGTACAAATCAGTGTTTACACTGATGTAGCCTGCCTCTTATCTAATGATGTGGTGTGTGTATTTTTGTGCAATCCAGTGTAGAAGATGTGGAGGAATTAGTTTTAAGTACTATAGTAATATTATTTTCTCTATGTAGGTTTTATGTTTTCTTTATATGGAGGCAGACTATGTCCTGTCTCTTGAATGGCTTTAGAACCCAGGGTCACTGGCAAGCAAACCAGCCTACAGCAGAACAAGACTCTTAACATGTACTTTTTTTAAACCTTACTTTAAGTTTGTTTCAACACAAGCTCATATTTCATCAGTTCGGCCTTCAATTGTAGTATACAGCCTGAGTTAAAGAAGTCTTAAAACTTTGATGCCAGATTAGCTACAACTTTGCAAAAGTTGCTCCTGAATTTAAAAGAAGTACATACAGCTTTAAATTAAAGTGCATATGAACTGACAGCCTGGAGAAACCTTATCTTCACACAGACTGACAAAGGAGTTATTTCTGCCTGCCCTTTCCTTCCTCTTTGGAGGCAATAATGGAAAGATATCTAAGTAATCTAACCACATTAACAAGCAATTGCAGCATGGCTAATACAAGAGAGCTATTGCTTATGTAAACCAAAAGTTAGCTCCAAAATCTAGCTTTAATCAGCAGGATCACACGTCTGCCCTTGGGAGAGAAGGCAGGAAGAAGTACAACATGCAAAATATGATACTGGCTGTTAAAAACTAATTGCTGTAGTGCTGACTCCCACAGCAGGGTGGTTCAGGAGACGGCAGGGAGATGGCAATCACCGTGGAGTTGTGGCAAGTACATCAGCGTTACGAACTCCTCAGCCCTGCAGGGGTGGGAAAAGTGGAATACATGAACTGTGGCAGCAGGTACAGAGTAGTCACAAGTTTTTCATGCTGTGCTGCCAAGTAACGGGTGTGTAATCATGCACCATTGTATTAGGTTCCTGTGCAAGGCTCTTTTCCTTGAAATAGCAGAGGGTGCAGCTTTGTAATTTATGGAAGCTGATCCAGGACTGAGCGGCTGCAAAAAGGCCAGTGGTGCTTGGTGCTTAAGTTTTCCAACACCCTCTCTTTTGGTTTGTATTGATCTTTTTTTGCTTGTCTGCGTATGTGTTTATGAGTTAGTTTTAGTTGAACCAGTGGTGTACCTTCACACTGTGACTGCCAGTGCATGTTCATGACTCTTAATACATTGTCTCAGGTTAGTGTTAGTTTAGCTTAATCCAGGTGTAAAACTGCTTCCTTGGATGTGGATTTTGCCCTATACAAATACTTGCATGTGCTGTCTAAAAGTAGATACTGGGTAGAAATACGAACTCTGTGCTTCCCTCTATAGAAATTTTTGAGGAAAATGTACTTATTCTGACTTTTCAGTTTTTCTTCCAAACTTTCTTTGATCTTTTTGAACTTCTTGGTAGTCATTTATCTTCTGTGGTTGGAATGAATGGAAATATCTCTGTGCCTGTAAACAATGGACCAAAGCATCCCTTATGGGAAACTGAATTTTTTTATATACAAAGCAAGATGTCCAACTTTGGATCTATGGAGTTTGTACCTTCCTTAAACAGTATTTAAGATTTTGGCTGGTTTTATGCTAAGGAAGCTATGGTTGAAGTTTTACTACCTTTTGGTTCTAGCTAAGCCGTCCCAGCCACATGCAGTCTATGCTGGTTGTTGTTGCTGTTCCCCTGGATTGGCATAAGCAGTGGGGAGGGGATGGAGGGGGAAGCATACATTTACTTCTGTAATACCTTTTATGTTGCCAGTTTTTGCCAGTCATAGCTGTGTTTAGCAAATGATGATGTTGAACAAGAGTGCTGTGGCTGTAGAGTACTGGAGTGTACATCTGACCTTCCGTCTCTGATTTAAGAGCTGATGATAACTCCAATAAACGGTTGTTTGCTTTGTAAAATGAGGCAGAGTCAAGCAAAATCTGCACTCCCCAATATAAACCGAGTTATTAAGCTTCCAGTGAGTCCTAAAATATTTGATTATAGACTCTACAGCTTTGTACATACATTTGTGGGTCTACAGAAATCAGAAGGCCAGTATTTATTTTATGCAGCTCAAGATTCAGTAACTAATGCACTGGCCTGTTTCAGAGGATTACTGCTCTAGAAAAGCAGTGATTTACAAATAAAAGAATCTACCAAGCTGGGCTCATTACCCTGGATTTAAATGTACATTACAATTGTTATGAGGCAGAGGGGGAGGGATATTTCATTTTATTCTTGATTACTTAGTCCACAGTAGCTCATGCATGTAAGAAGTGGTAGAGCACAAATAAAGATGAATAAAAGAAGTTAAGCAGCTTTAACGACAACAAGTGACCACCTCCTGTTTTCAGGTGCTTTTGAGAGGTTTAAATGAGATACTTGTTCAGTAATCCTATTGAGACACAGCGAGGCTTTAGAAATACTTTCTATAGTGTTGAAAACTGGTGAAACTCTGGCACTCAGTAGTATAGAGCAACTTGAAGAAAAAGACACTAAAACCTGACTTTGTCACATCCTTTTTCTCTGTTAGTTTAAATATATATATATGTGAAGCTCAAATCATAATGTAGATGATCATATCAAGTATTTTTATATGAGTATTTAAAATTATGCTTATCAATACATTTATACTTCTTTTTCTTTCTCTTCCAGTTTCTACGAATATGTGCCGACCTTTTCCGCTTGGTCCCTTTCCTAGTTTTTCTCGTGGTCCCGTTCATGGAATTTCTCCTTCCGGTAGCTCTTAAGTTGTTTCCTAATATGCTTCCCTCTACATTTGAGACGAAGTCTAAGAAGGTAAGCAGGTCTGAATTTAGAATCCAGTAATCTGGCTTGGGAAAAAAAATAGACCTTTCCCTGGTAGAGAAAGAAACCAGAAAAATTCTAAAAGTTATATTTTCCTTTGGTATTATGGGAATGCTTTTGTCTTTATGTTGTTTTGCTGATCTTGCTGTTTACATATAACAACAAAGCAGTGCCATCCTTCTTTACCTTTTTATATACGTGCAGGTGCTTGGGCATCCAGGCTGTAAATTTCTCTTGGTTTTTTTTCCTCTCCTCATCTCCATTTTCTATGACTCTTACAAAGCAGAAATGAACGCTGTGAAATCTCATTTTTCTGGTTTGTAGTTTGCAGACCTTGTTTTAGCATTTGTAGTTCTTATTCTGGATGCAAACTTCTTGTCTGTGTACTTAATATTTAAAATAGCTTCTCCTGCATTGTTTTGTTTAAACTTTATTTCTTTTAGTTAGTTAGAGCTTTGTAAAAACACACCCAAGAGCCCCTCATGTTCTCACTTTCAGAGCACACAGGACTTACATGAGGTTTGTACGTAGTGAGATCTCAGTCAGTCACAGATATGATCAATCATGATTGTATGCTTGGATTTAAGTAACCATTAATCTAATTCTGTGGTGAGTTCCTCTTTGTTTGGACAAGATGAAGTGTAGGGTTTCTGTGCTGGGTACCAGAACTGGGAATTACCCCAAAGAGTTGGTTAGTTTCTGGGGGTTGTTACTAATTCAAAGGGTGCATGTTAGTTTGAGCAGGTGAGGCCACTTGTGCTGCACTTCTCTCTGTTGTTACTGCATCCCAGGTTTCATGGACCTTTGAGCTGATCAACCTATTTCCAGTGTGATTTGGGGATCTTTGGTGAGAGCGAATGTCCCCTTGTGATGTGTGTGTTAGAGAAGTGCTCCACATGACTTGGCTGAAGACAGAAGTGGTATTTAGTGTGCATATGCCTGGAAAGAACTTACAAAACCAAATATTTTCTTTTGCAGGAGGAAAGATTGAAGAAAGAATTGAGACTAAAGCTTGAGTTGGCTAAATTCCTTCAAGACACAATTGAGGAGATGGCGTTAAAAAATAAAGCAGCAAAAGGAAACGTTGCAAAAGATTTTTCAACATTCTTTCAAAAGGTAAAACTTCTTAAAAATGTATTTTCTCTTCCTACCAAGACAATAGCTTCTTGTGTTTGGCCTGTGGTAGTCATCAGATACCTTTATTCTGTGGGATTTGAAGAACCAGGGTGTAGTGCTTATTTGGGATAGATTCCTTCTTTGCAAGTAATACTCCAGTGGAGTTTTACTGCTGTTAGCTTTGGTATTGTAGCTGGTACTTTCGCTCTGTTTGCTTCTAGGTGCAGTATATTTCTGCTCATTCACTTCTTGTTCTCTTACTTTGTTAATAAGCTAATTCTGACATAAAAATACACACTCAGTGATTACTCATGTAGGTTTTGGCTTGTTTTTTGAACACTGGGTGTAAAAAGTGGGACAAAGGATTTCTTGCCTGTTTAACTGATTTAAAACTTAGCGGGGGGAAGAGTAAAAGGTTTTTTGTCAACTTGAATTCTGCTTATAAAGCCAGTTTTTTAAATGCACAGTTGCTATAATGCTGAAATCCTTTGGGATGCTGACTAGAATGTGGTATAATCTGGGGTTTTTGTAGAATGTGAGTGCTGTTTGGTGCAGAATTTTTGTATTCACAAGCAGTTGCTGACATAGACACTAAATGTCAGCCCTGAGTAGAAGTTCTTGAGGGTTTCAGTTGATGAAAAGCTGAACATGACCCGTCGATGTGCTGGGCTGCATTAAAAGAAGTGTGACTGGCAGGTCAAGGGAGGTGATTCTTCCCCCACCGCTCTGCTCTCATGAGACCCCACCTGCAAGACCATGTTCAGCTTTGGGGCCCCCAACACAAGAGGGGCATGGACCTGCTTGAGTGAGTTCAGGGGAGGATATGAAGATGCTCTGAGGACTAGAGTAGCTCTGCTATGGAAATGGGCTGAGAGAGCTGGGTTTGTTCAGCCTGAGAAAATAAGGCTCCAGGGAGACCTTGGAGCAGCTTCCAGTGCCTAAAGGGGCCTGCAAGAAATCCAGACAGGGACTTCTTATGAGGGCATGTAGGGTCAGGACAAGGGGGGAATGGCTTTAAACTGAAACAGGAGATTTAGATTACATATTAGGAAGACATTCTTCCCTGTGAGGGTGGTAAGACACTGGTTGTCCAGAGAAGCTGTGGCTGCCCCATTTCTGGCAGCGTTCAAGGCCAGGGCTTGGAGCAGCCTGGTCTATTGGAATGCATCCCTGCCCATGGCAGGGGTTGGAACTGAATGATCTTTAAGGTCCCTTCTGACCCAACTATTCTGTATTCTCTGTCTGCCTCCTACTTTGATGGTCTTCAGGTTTGACTGTGTTTCTTTTCATCAAGCTGTAGGTAATGGTAAGCTATTCCTGGAGAGATGAAAGGTATCTTCTTAAATCTTCTCAGGATTGGATTTATTTTAGTCTACTCTCTTAACTGTGTTGCTGCTGAATAGGAGAGATTGAGCTTAACAACCATGACCAGGTGCTTTGCTGAAAGTAAGAGTGTGGTCCCCTCCTTTGGGCAGAGTATGTATTTGCACAGAAAAAGGAACATAAGCCAGGGGATTTAAGACCTGAGCTTTACAAGTTCTATCAGCTAGCTTGAGCCTTTCCTGCTTGGCAGAGCTGAGAATAAAGTTTTAAAGGGTGGGGTAATAAGGTCACATTAACATCACTGCATAGGTTACCTCAGATAGTGATGCTGGCAGGTTCTGGCAGTCGGTATGTGCTTTTAAAGTCCAGGTACTTTGAAGCTTGTGTGTACTCATCTGTTTCTATTCTTTTTCAGCTGCAGGAAGTTTTAAATGGTTAGTGATAGCAGTTAGCAGCTGAAGCACTGGCACTGCAGAGTCTGGGAGCATACCACTGCCATGCTTCATGTTTGGAACATGGCATTTCTTTCAGAAAGGTTGCTACTGAAAACTGACATTTGGTGGTTAATTTCTATGGAAAGAAATGATGTATCACTCCACCTTTGCTGGAGGAAATCCCAAGTTCCTCTGACTAAAAACAAGTTTCAAGTGTGTGGGTGTGCTTTTTACAGCTATATATTTCTCATTCATCAAGACAAACTTTATTGACCTGATTTCACTGTACCAGATAATATATGTCAGAGCCACAAGCAGCTTAAATGTTTCCCACCTTATTACTATTCTTCCATAGGTGCTTCTGCAGTCAAAATACTTGATGCTGCAAGAACCACTGATAGTTCTTTCTACTGGTTCTCATTGAAGGCTTATCATGTTTGCTGTGGAATTCCAGTTTGTGTTACTTTGTAGCTAGGGATGTACTAGAAACTTTTTGTTTGTACACTCAAGAAGCATACACTTGACTCTGCCAAAATTCACTTTTAAACAAGGAAGAAAACACTTTCCATGTTTTTAAAGTTCTGGTTTTGGCTTTTGTAGTGGAGGAGCTGGGGAAGTGCAACAGGGCCTTTGGCCTTTCTTTCTCTGGGTTGCTTCCTTTGCAACACAAGTATCCTGGAGGTTTACATTCATTCTGTCTTGTCTTCCAAATTGTTACCTGTTCCTGTACTCAGTAACTGTTCACTGAGAGATTTGAGCTGGCAAGTAAAACAGGTAGGCGTGATAAATCAGGCTGTATAGGTAATGTTAGGTTTTCAGACTGTACTTGATGTCACTTATCTTATGTTTTCTTTACAGGGCTTGAAAGAAGAAAGAGTGGTTGGGAAAAGTGTGTGTGTGTGTGGTGGATAACTTTGTACTTACTGTATAGACAGAAGGGGTTAAGTGGCTGGAAGTATTTCATTGTTGAAGATTCACTAATATCACTAATAAACACTTGATGATAGTACACTTAATACAGAAAAAAAATCAACATTTATACAGGTGATCATGTTTTACTATGATCTGATGAGACCAAGGAATGATCTTTTTTTCTAGATCTTTGTTATTTCTGCTTCCAGTATTTGAATTTAATTACTGTTAAGTGTCATTGGCAACACACAACTTAAAAGCTTAACTTTGCATTTGTACAAGCAGTTGCCTTCCATCGAGAAAGATGTAGAGTCCTTCCCAAATAGTGTTTTATACTTTGGAGTAACTTCAACTACAAGTGCATTTGCACTGAGGTGCTACAGAACAGCTGGGAAGTGGAAGCAAACCAGTATTGTAACAAGTGTGGTTGTGAAGAGGATGTAGGTAGGTAGGTACGTGTCCACATCTGTGCTTCACAGGGACACCAGTGTTGCAGAATTCCTGCCTTTGGATGTAGTTCTCACTTTTATCTTCACAGGGTGATGCATTTAATGTGCTTTTGTGATTCGTAAGTAGAAAGAATACTTGCCAGTGTGACTTCTGTAGCAACTATTTATTCACTCAGATATGATTGTTAAGATATCTCATGGCAGCACCAGCTCAGAGACCTGCTCATTGGTATACAGATGGATCTAACTTCCATTAGTTTTATCTTAAGTATATGATACACTATGGTTGGAAACTATCAACACCACCAGTAGTTTTGCCTCTTATAGTAAGTTGGTTGTTTTAAAATTTCTTTCGCGTCTTCCTTGTCTCCTATTTCCTGTCCCCAAATTGATGCAAAGTACTTGACAACTGAGGTGACTATTTTCATTCAAAGTAACACCCAACAACAGCATTTCCTTTGACAGCTTTGCATGTGTTTGTTTGTTCTTACAGATCAGGGAAACTGGCGAAAGACCCAGTAATGAGGAGATCTTAAGGTTCTCAAAGCTGTTTGAAGATGAGTTGACTCTGGACAATCTAACCAGGCCTCAGTTGGTGGCACTTTGTAAATTGCTGGAACTTCAGTCAATTGGGACAAATAACTTTCTCCGCTTCCAGCTGACGATGAGGTTGAGAAGCATAAAAGCAGATGACAAAGTGAGTCATTCTAAAGAGACACTGCTTAATAATTGGGATGCATAAGAATAGTGTGTGTGGATATACATGTGTCTTTAGGAATATGCCTTTTTCATCTTAATTGTCTCATTTCTGAGCTAACTTGGAACAAAAAGGCTTGAAGATCTTAAAATCAGAAATAAATTTATAAAGGAAGAGGTGACCTTTTTTAAATCTGCCATTAATGACAATGAAAGTGATTACGTTACAAAGAAAAGCATTTCTATGAAAGTATAATTTTTAAGGGAGCTCATGGAAATACGAACTTAGAGATTGACATCACCTTTATGTAGCTCTTAAGACTGCATACAGTGTGATGTTGGAGCAAGTTGGATGTTGGAGCTGTTGGAGCAAGCCCAGAGGAGGGCCACGAGGATGATCAGAGGCTGGAGCACCTCCCATACAAAGACAGGCTGAGAAAGTTGGGGCTCTTCAGCCTGGAGAAGAGAAGCTGCGTGGAGACCTCAGAGCAGCTTACAGTGTCTGAAGGGAGCCTACAAGGATGCTGGAGAGGGACTCCTCATCAGGGACTGTAGGGATAGGACAAGGGGTGATGGGTTGAAACTGAAACAGGGGAAGTTCAGGTTAGATCTAAGGAAGAAGTCTTTTACTGTGAGGGTGGTGAGGCACTGGAATGGGTTGCCCAGAGAAGTGGTAAATGCTCCAACCCTGGCAGTGTTCAAGGCCAGGTTGGACAGAGCCTTGTGCGACATGGTCTTCTGTGAGGCATCCCTGCCCATGGCAGGGAGTTGGAACTGGATGATTTAAGGTCTTTTTCAACCCAAACCATTCTGTGATTCTATATTCACTATTTAAAAAGTGGAGGCTATTTTGTGTTATCACAGCAACCTCTAGTGGCCATTGTTAAAATACGAACTCTGGGTGTTCACTGGTGGTTCTTCTTACATGTTAAAGTTTACTTTATTCTTTGTGCAGCTTATTGCTGAAGAAGGAGTCGACAGCCTGACTGTTAAAGAGCTGCAGGCAGCTTGTCGTGCCCGAGGTATGAGAGCTCTTGGTGTGACACAGGAACGTCTCAAGGAACAGCTTAAACAGGTATGTTTTTTGCAATGTGTTTTTGCACAGACCCAACTTCAGTTGCTGGCTCTGATTTTTGTGATGATTCTGATAAGTCATTTTGTTTCTGTTCTCATTAAAGGCTTGGCCAAAATAGTCTTTCTCATTAATAAGCTTTGTCATCTGTAATATGTAAGTAGTAGCAGTGGGTTTCTGGCTTTTGACTGGGCCATGATGTTTTGATGATGCAAATAGATACTTAGATGTCAACATATCCAAAATACGTTTGCAATTTTGGTAGGTTTTGTTAATTATTTGTGTTACCCTGTAAAGAACTTTTCTCCAAGTAGATCAGTTCTTTTGGTGTTGGCTGGTTTAGAGTAAGATGCACATGGAATAAAACACTTTTTCAAATATTCATTCAATACTTTTTGAAATACTACTTTAGCCAAAATACTTCAGATGTTTAAATGGAGTTGTTGCAATTCTTTGCTGTTTATAGCCTATAGTTCTTGTGCCAGGATATTGACTGATAAACAGTGGGTAAAAAAAAAAAAAAAAAAAAAAAAGAGTATTTACTACTTTTTGTATGCTTGATCTTTAAAAAAACAAAAACATCCAAAAGCTGAAGACTTGTTTTGTGTATTGCATTTATAGTGGTTAGATCTGCACCTGAACCAGGAAATCCCTACTTCGTTGCTGATTTTGTCCAGAGCCATGTATCTTCCAGATACCCTTTCTCCAGCTGATCAGCTCAAAACAACACTTCAGACACTACCAGAGAGTGCTGTAAGTATTGATGTCCTTAGTCTGTAACCAGCTTTCAGTGTCATCGCTGAAAGTCCATTCAGAGAAGTAGATGTTCTTGGTTCCTGTCTTTTCCTCGGAAAGCTAAACCATGGATAGGTTTATTTGAGCAGCTTTCAAACACAGAAGAAGTTGGCTTATATGTGGAGGAGTCTGAGAATAAAGCAAGTAAAGGCAATATTTGATTTCATGACTATAGACAGTAATAGCATAAAAAGATTTGGAATACACTTTTTACTTTCATAAACAGTGTACGCTCTGAGTAATATAAAGACATTAATACATGAAAATATTGATGATGTTGTGTAGAGAGAAAAATGATCTGAGTAGGTTATTGGTAGTCTTGAGAGAAAGAGAATGAAGAGCATACATGATTTCAGGGTAGAAAGTTCTTGTTGTCAAAGAAATAGGGTAACTTTTTGGGGTGGTTAGCTGTATTCATTAGCATACCTGTACTACCTATCTCAATAACGATATATAAATGTCTTACATAATGTAGACATACATATATAGGCACACATATAGACTTTAATAGAGTTCTTATGTTATTTCTAGGCCAAAGAGGCTCAAGTCAAAGTGGCAGAAGTTGAAGGTGAAAAAGTAGATAACAAAGCGCGTCTGGAAGCAACACTTCAGGAGGAGGAAGCCATCAGAAAAGAAAATGAAGAAAGAAAGATGGAAAGATTGTCTGAAGCTGTAGAGAAAGCCAAAGAAACCCTTCAGGTTGCAGCCATGGTAAGATCTGCCCTCAGCCATTGAGAAAGAAATGTCAGTGATGTAAAAACCTGTATATTGTGAGTTATTGCCTCTCTTCTGGGTGTTACTTGCACAAAACTGCACTTTAAATCCACACGTGAAAGATGTGGGAGAATATTAAAATAGATTGCAACAGAGGAGGCTTCACTGTGAACAAAAGATTGTCTCAGTCTTACATACATTGGATTTCTCTGTCCTCTTTATTAGAGTAATAGAAACCTTTTATTCCTCCATCAAAGATGGTGGTTTTGTTTGTTTTATTTCCCCCACCTGTACTTCAGATGTTCATATCCTTGACTCTTCCTATTTGATATTTGCCTGGTAATGTGTAGTAGTTGACTGTAAAAGCTGCTGGCCTGCTCTACTAGTGAATTAAGTCTCAAGGAGCTCACAGGCGTAAGTGTGGTCATTAAGTGCAAGTGGGTATTTTAACATGAAACCATTCAGTATGTTGCATTTTATCATTGTCTATGTCCCAGTCTACTTTGGCAACTGTTTCTATTTTGAGAAGTTGTTCTTTACTGATGCTGATACAGATAATGTTATCTTTGTTTTAATTGAAACTTCACGGGTCTTTCAAATTCAGAAAGATGTGGAATCAGCAGCAGATCTTGAAGCAGCTACTCTGCAAGTTAAGAAGAGTCAGATAGCTGTGGATACTGAACAGGAACTGGCAAAGGCAGAGATGGTGATGCACGCGGAGACACTGAAAGATACAGCACCAGTATTGGAAGGCATTAAGGTAATCTGGATAAATGCACATTTTCATACTTTTAAATGTAAAGAATCAAAGCATCCATGTAAGAGCCATGGTAAATTGCTTGACTGTCATTCAGTTTTAATCCTCTCACCACACCCTGTCACTTAAAACCAGCCAATTAGTAGATCGCAAATTCTTAACCACCAATGCAGAAACTGAAGTCAGCACAAAACATCCATTGGTGTCTCCTTTATCTTTCTGTGTTATTGAAAATAATATACCTATGTGGGGGGACATTTGCTCTGGCTGTAGATGTAATGGAGCTGTGCATGTTTAATCTGTGTATAGTTAACACACCTGACACTGTCTCTCATAACATCTTTGTAGGTGAGCTTAGGAAATGTTAGATGAATGGACAGTGAGGTGGATCAAAAACTGGCTGAATGGCAGAGTTCAGAGAGTAGAGTCCAGCTGGAGGCCTGTAGTCAGTGGTGCTCCCCAGGGAACAATACTGGGTGCAGTTTTGTTTATCAGTGACCTGGATGAAGGGCTAGAGTGTGCTCTCACAAGTTTCCTGATGATATGAGGCTGGGGCAGAGTGGCTGATGCACCTGAAGTCTGTGAAGTGCTGCCATTCCACAGGACCTTGATAGGCTGGAGAATTGGGCAGAGAGAAACTAGTGAGTTGCAACAAGGGAAAGTGTCCTGCACATGGTGAGGAAGAACCCCAAGTACCAATACAGGTGGGGGGTGACCTACCTGTAGGTCACCCCCAGGGTGCAGGGAGCAGTTCAGCTGAGAAGGACCTGGGAGTACTGGTGGATGACGAGTTGACTATGAGCTGGCAGAGTGCCCTCGTGGCCAGGAGGAACAAGAGTATCCTGGCATGCATCGGGAGGAGTGTGGCAGCAGGTCGAGGGAGGTGATCCTCCCCCTCTGCTCAACCTTAGTGAAGCCACATCTGGAGTCTTATGTCTAATTCCGGGTTCCTCAGTACAAGAAGGACAAGGAGCTACTGTTGAGGGTCCAGCGGAGGGCTACAAGGATGATCAGGGGTCTGGAGCATCTCTCTTATGAGGAGAGATTGCGGAGCTGGGCCTGTATAGTCTAGAGAAGAGGAGACTGAGAAGGGATCTCATGAATGCATATGAATATCTCAAAGGATGGCGCCAGACTCTTTTCAGTGGTGCCCAGCGACAGGACAAGGGGCAATGGCCATAAACTAAAACACAAGAAGTTTCACCTCAACATGTGGAAGAACTTCTTGACGTTGAGGGTGGCAGAGCCCTGGAACAGCTGTCCAGGGAGGCTGTGGAGTCTCCCTCTCTGGGAGACATTCAAAACCCGCCTGGACATGTTCTTGTGTAACCTGCTCTGGATGGCCCTGCCTTGGCAGGGGGTTGGACTGGATGATCTCCAGAGGTCCCTTCCAACCCTAACAATTCTGTGATTCTGTGAAAATCAGAAATGTCTTTCACTAATTTGTATGTATTTTCTGTTACAGGGTGAGGAAATCACTAAGGAAGAGATTGACATGCTGAATGATGCTTGTGCCAAGCTGCAGGAACAGAAAAAATCACTAACAAAGGAAAAAGAGGAGCTTGAGGAATTGAAGGGTGATATCCAGGAATATAATGAGGTGAAGAATGGGGCATGGAAGTTCTTTTTTATTTCTGTTCATGCTTAGTTTTAGCATAAATGATTCACAAATTTAAAGGTGATCTTGGTTGGATGTCTGTTAGCCTGTAGTTAGTAGCTGAGTGAATGAACTTTGTATGGGACAATGCAGAGCCTCATTTGTGTAATGTGTTTAAAGCCTAGTTAAAGTCATTGGAGTAGTTCCCACCAGATGAGAATCCTGTTACTGCTCATATTCCCAGAGTGATTAATAAGGCTTAAGAGGTGCTGCATGCTGCAGTTCTGTCTTGACAAACATAGATGTCACTGTTACAGGTACTTCAAGTTAAGTAAAATGAATCTTACTCAATCTTATGAAAGAGGTGGAAAATATCATTTAAGGGGCTCATGAAGAGGGCAGCATTGTTAAAAGTCATTGTTCTAATTCCAGTTTGGCGTTATAGGTCTATACATCTGCATTTCATTTACAAATAGCTCCTGTCTTGAAAGTCTAGTTTAAGTCAGTAGTGTCTGTTGTTGAGAATTCACCCTGACAAAAGCTTTTCTCTCTCTTTTAGGATTTGCAAGAGATAAAAGAGCTCTCTAAAACTGGTCAGGAAGAAGCAGTGGAAGAGTCCAAGGCAAGCAAGAGGTTGACCAAGAGGGTGAACAGAATGATTGGTCAGATAGACAAAATTATCAATGAGTTAGAGACAACTCAGAAGACAGTGGATGTACAGCTAGAAGGTGCTGATGGTCCTCCTGCTGGGTAAGTGACATGAGAGCACTGAATGTGTCATCTTCAGTCTTGCTTTTGTCAGATGAGTGACTAGAAGAGAATTAGAAAGTGAGTTATTGTTTAGAATGTTAAGATATTTTATTTTAAAATAGAATTAACAAAGTTATGCTGTAGATCTTCTCTCTTCTAAGGTATGTTAAGTATGATTGAAAAGAGGATGGATAGAATTCCCAAGATGCTAGTCCTGAGGGGGTTCTGAAAGTCAAAGTGTTGATTAGTGTCTTACTGTCGTGTTACTAGCACTAGCAGTGATTCAGATGAAATCATGTCTTTAGTCATGCTCCTCATGCAGTAGGTTTGCCCTGTGTGATGGATTGACACGGCACACAATAGTGTGGTAAGCATATTCATATTTGTTCATATTTGTTCTTTGGCAGTGAAGGTGACAGGGAGGAAAATAATTGCATTAAGGTCTGTTCTGTATCTGGAGAGAAATAAGGGAATCAAGGAGATAATTTTACATGGTCCATTTCTGACAGTTTGCTTCATTTTAACTTTAATACACTTGCAGATTTTTGAAATATCTTTTGTGATAGTTTCATTGCAAAATTCATTTATCAACATTTCTGCAGGTCATAATGTTACTGGAGAGTCTTTTGGGCAATCATATTGAAGGCACGGAAATACTTAAAAACTGTGACTGTAATTCTCACAGTTTGTGCTTATGAATGCTGTATTCATCTAGTTTATGCTTGCACCATTTTGTGTGATTCCTTAGGAGAGCTTCCCAGCTCCCACAGAGCATTCCTAAACGGAAATATGGATTCTGCTTTTGGTGCTTCCAGACTTTGGTTTTTTCCAGTCTTCAGGGCAAATGGTCATTTGTTTCAAATGTTAAGACTAAGACAGTCATATGAATGGTGCTACAGAGAAGTTGATCAAAACCATCCAAGTTTGTGAATTAAAAATACAATATAAAATCTGCTTGTACTGAATGTAATTATACTTTATGTAATGGATAGTTTTGTGGATCATTTTTAAGTGATTGTGGATGACTGAAGATTATTAAAGATTGCTTAGTTGTTGGAGGCTTGAGTTTTATATTTGAAGTTGGTGCATCACCAAGCCATTGAGAGCCATGGAAACAACACAAGTCCAGAACACTTAGTGGCAGCTTGAGAAATGCTACTTGTGTAAAAGTCATTCCATGCCCAGAGGTTAGGGCCCCATATGGAGCTGGGACTATACTGTTAAAGCCCTTCTGTTTACTATTTACTGGGTTCACTGTCTCCTGCATCTTGCTAGAAGATGGTTATTCAAATAACAAAACTACATGGGCAAACAGAGGCTTTAGGTTGCAGTAGACAGACAGTTTTAGCTTTATGAGTTCAGTAAACAGACAGTGGGAACATCTGAAACCTGCTAGTCACAATGTCAAGTTTAGTCCTTTCTTCTAAAAAGTCTGTTCCTTGATGTGAGCATATGAAGCCTAATTTAACGAAAGAGCTGAATTGCCAAAGCAGTAAGTTCTCAGCTTTTGTTTTCCAGTGACTTGCATTAATTTTTGTAGGCCAGCCTCTCTCAGTCTAAAAGGATGGCAGGTGCATGGCACTGCAACTTTGTTAAATGGGGCAGGGGGCTGAAAAAACATTAGATACACACAAACTGTGCTAAACTTAATTTCACATGCCTACTGGATACCTGTATTTGTGCAGTAAAGCACGTGGAAACTAGAAGCATGAGATCTGATGGTAAGCTAAAGACTCATTGGAAATCTGCTTGCTGATCAGTAACTCATATTTGCTATTTTGCAGTGTGTTCAGGATTCAAAATAAATGATGTTTTTACAAATCACTTGCAGTGTAGTGACTTTCAGTACTGCCTTTTGTCAACTTTACTCCTTTGGAGTAACTGCTTGCCATGTACAGACTCTGCTTGCTCTACAGGGAGAATCTCGTCAGTATTGCTGAGCTAATTAATGTGATGAAACAAATTCAGAAGATTCCAGAGGAGAAGCTTACTAGGATTGCAGAGGCACTAGATGAAAACAAGGATGGCAAAATCGATATAAATAATGTTGTTAAGGTAAGTCTGTGGACTACTTGAAGAAAATCAGGCTAGCTTTCCTCCAGATGTTACACCAGTTTTGACTTAAATTCATGTGGCTGTCTTCTGCAGGAGTGATGCCAATGACGTTTTTGGTAAGGTGTTGTAAATAGATCTTATAATACATAGTAGCATCTTCAGAATTTGTATGGCTATTTGGGGGGAGAAGCAAAGAGGGGAATAATCTTTATGCTATGTCTGTTACCCACGTTACCTTTAAAGCTGTAGGTTTTCCTGTACGCCTGTGTCAGGTACTGTAATTTTGTTGTGCTCTTTATGAATGGGAGGGAGGATGGGAAGGAGCTTTATAAGAACTGCTTTAGGAATACTGCTATTAGCCACAGTCTTAACATCAGTTGTCCTTTGGGCTCACTGTAAATGACCTGTGTTCTTTGCCTGACTTGTTCTGTTCTCTTATTTTGCACAACATTTTGGGGTTTTCTTTTCCATTTCTCCTTCATTCTGTTTTTCTTTTTTACTTGGTAAATTTAGAGATGTCCTAAAACTTACTTCCTTGCAAGTAATTTTCCTATTCAGTACAGAAATAGCACTTAAACTACAGCCAGCTAGAAAATAACAGTAATAGGCTTTTGAAACACATTTTTCCTTTCTACTGAAGTTGTCCCAGTGGTGATTATCTTCTCTTGCTCTAAACAGTTGTTGTACATTTAGCAACATAGGTACTTCTCAATTCTGCACATAATGCAGCATAATCCTAGGAACTTGAGCTATGCCAAGAACACATTTGTACAAAGAGCTTTATAAAGGAGTTTGGAATCACCTACTAAATTAGTATTTCATGTTGCTTTCTGAAAGGCCTACCCCTCTCTGCTTTAAGTTTTTGTAAATTTGTGCCTGTTGAGTACAGTAGGTCTTTTTGATAAAAATAAGCCTAGAAAATAAGTATTGTCCTAAATATTCTTTCATCAGGAACAGATACAATACATGGATCTGTTTTACTCCTGCTTTCAAATATGAGTCTTTGTGTGCTGAGGTCAGAAGTTCTAGATCATTTGCTTTAAGTTTTGTCTTTTTAATACTGGAGATATTTAAGGCACTGGTTGTGGTTTATATTTGTGTTGCATGTAAAAAAACAATGCAGTAGTTCTTGAACATGGGAAAAGAGATTGCTTGTTTGTCTTAACAGAATTTATGACATGAAAATGTCTCAATCATGTAAAAACTAAATGTGCTCTCGATTTCATTTTGTGTTCATGTAGGTAGTAGAACTAATTGACAAAGAAGACATTGATATTGGCACCACACAGGTTGCTGAGATTATGGCACTGCTTCAAAAAGAAATAAAACTGGAAGAAAAAGAGAAAGCAAAGGAAAAACAGGATAAAGAAGCTGTGGAAGTAAAGAATTAAGCTTCAGAATCTGAAGCTAATCCCAACTGTAACCAAAACCTTGTATATCTTTCTGTGTCTAATGGCTACATTATTACTTGAGCTTTGTGATTATGGGAAATTCGAGCTGATTCTAGTAATAAATCGTAGATACGTTTTCTGACCTATGGAATGAAATTTCCATTCATCAGAGAAGTGATTCACTGTCATTCCATACAGATGAAAACAAAACACGCTTCTTTAGCAGTGCTCCTGCCCACAAAAATCGTGTATTTGCACTCGTTGTGGTACAGTGATCCATTAAACTTGCAAGTTTGCTGTATAAATTAAGTGTATCTATCATGTAAAAATATTTCTCACTTACTTTGTTTCATCATTACATGGGGCCCAACCTTGCTCTGCTTCTACCTTTTAGCTTTTTCAGGATTTAATACAAACTTCCCCTTCTGTCACGATATGACATATTTTGTAACCTGTTAGTGAAGATTCTGTGGCTTCAGTAGCAGCTCTTTGGGTTGAGTTCTATTTAAGCTAAATATCACTCAGCTGTTGCCTCACTGACAGAGAATGTGGCATTCTAATCACTTCTATGAATTCATGAATGTTACTTTTTTTTTCTATTAAAGGGAAAATCAGATTCCTTTTTCCCTAGAATGGAAACTTCCCATGAAGTTTGCTTCTTACGGGTGCCTTAAATTTCTTAAGACTAGGGAGTAGAGGACGTCACTTCTGCTCAAAATTCCATGAATTACTGAAGCATTGGAATCACAGGAGCCTTTCAAATAGTTTCAGAACAGAATTTGTCACACAGTGAAGTGAGTTAAAGCGTTTGTCTAAATAACAATATGAAAATAATCATAAGGGGAAAATGTCAGTTGTGATCTCTTTGCATATATTCTTTTTAAATGCATTTATCTTGGCATGTTTTGTTGTTTTTCATCTGACAATTATTTACATCAGTTCTCTCACTTCTCAGTTTTCATCTCAGGTATAAAATAACTAGCCAGGTATAGTCAAAGTTCATAAATACTTTCATCTCATGGCCTCGCTTACTGTGCAGTCAACAAGTCATGTCTGGTATTGCCAGTGCTTTGATTACATCATTGGTTTTCAACTCTATTGGTTATAGTTGCTGTCTTTAACTGTGTGGTTAAATACTGACAGTGAGTAAAGGTTTACACATTAATGTCTGTCCTTAATAGGAAATTTTGATATTTAAAACCTAAAATACCAACTCTGGCATGTTCCATAATTCCTGGTAGCCTAAATTTTGCACTCTTCCTTAAAATCTGTGATGAAACATACACAGTGTGGCTTGAACCAGCAGGGTTGTGGTTTGGTTTTCTATTCTATTTTTATTTTGCACCCAGTATTTACAAAATACATGAACATTCTTCATTTTGTGTACACTGTAGAGAGCACATCTTACAAGGGTGCTGTACACAGTGATACTGAGGTGGGCAGTTAGTACTTAGTGCTTTTAGTCATAGCTGCATATTTTCATAGAAAATGTTGACTCCCAAGCATATTTCAGCATAATTCCATGTTCAGTATTTATCTAGATTGGCTAAATTATTTGTAAAAACTTATTTGAAGTTAGTGGAACAAAAGAAGTTTTGACAGTCTCATGGTTTGCATGATGGACCACTGTATTTAGTTGTTTCCAAAGCAAGATGTACAGTAAGGTGTACAGTACAGTAGAAAAAAGGTCAGTGTTTAGTTCAAGTATTGAGTTACTATTCTGTACAGTTTGCAGAGAAAGCTGCTTGCAGTAAGATCCTCCTGAGAATTACTGTAATTGTATCTGAAGTGTAAAATTGCTGTGACAAAGCTGAAATTACACATCAGTACAACCTTTGTAGTTAATGTAGCCCTAAACAAGGGGCTGTTCTCGTCCTTGTAAATTGAGATTAACTTGGAGATTTCAGCATGAAAGACAGTTTGTAGATTTTAAAGATAGGACTTCACTAGGTGCTGTGTGAAAAACACAACTTTTCTTTGATTAAAAGAGTAAAGGTAATTTCACAAAAAACAGTTTTAAACCTGATTTCATGTTGTATGATTTACAATTAGAATTCATGGACTTTGAAGTATGCTAAATTCTGCAGTTGTGTGTCTTCAATTTGAAAATGATATATAAAAATCTTACTTGACATTCCTGCAACACAATAAAAATGGTCTAGAATTGTCTGCTACCTTTCATGGACTATCAGAAACCTGAGAGTTGTATGCACTTGAATGTGCGCACATACAAACCAGGCAAGTAGCAGAAAAGGCTGTTTTCAAAGATTATTTTGTTGATTAAAAGTTTTGCAGAGCTTTAACTGTCCTTACAGTAAATTATTTGATTGTAGTATTTGGGAGTTTAAGACATTTTTTTTCTGCTGTTCTTTTTGTATGTTTACTGTTCACTAAAATTTCCTGTGGATTAAATAAGAAGGGAGTGAAAAATAACTTTTTTCTTTTTTTAATGAAGAATGTCCTCATTAAAGTAATAGTGATTAATATATTGAACATTTTTAGCTTTCAGACTTGTTTGCAATTTGGCATCTTGTGAAATTTTAACAGGTTACATGAAATACATTTTAAGTGTCAATCACAAGTGTCAGTTTTCCCCTGATACCCAAAGTGTTTAGAAGGATGTACGTAACAACCATAGCAAATACCTTCCTTCTGACACTAAAAGCAGGCAAACCTATGACAGCTGGACTTGAGCTTCAGCACGTGCTCTGCAAGCTTAAAGCAGCGATTCACACCTTCCCAGGTTCAAACCATCCTGAGCAGCTCTGTCCAGGCGCTACCGACAACTCCAGCTTGAGGACTAGCTGCAGGGAACATGCTTTGTTGTCCTTTGTGTTGACCGAAAGCCCAGAACCTGCAGTACTTCAGAGAAAGGATGAACCCCGAGTGTACAGTAACTGGTCAGAAGTTATTTCCTGAAGGAATATTTAAACAGGAGATGTAAATATTTGTTTAAATAATTAAAAGGATGTGTGAGATTTTGGTGACTTTGTGGCTTACACAGGCAAAGCCTCTAAGCTCAAAGTGAGGTAAGCGATAGGACCAGGGTTGGGGTTGTGTCAGATTCAAATAAGATGAGATTTTGATTATAAATTATTTGGGGGGAAAAATGTAGAACATACAAAATGCTTTTAAAAAAACCTCTTTAGCAACAGGGAAGAGAAGTAAAGTGGGATGTAATTTCTTTTTCCCCTCCAAAACAAGCAGGACCTATTTTATTGGAAAACTTGTTTCCATTTCATGTTAGGTCAAAACATGGTTTTTACTGAGATTCCGTCACTGACTGCACGGTGGGAGAGTGAATCTGCCTGCAGGTTAAGTACCAGGGAGCTAATTCAGTGGGTGGTTTGTCAGCAGGACTGCATGCAGGTAGAGGTTAATCTTTTGACAGGATAGTCAGTACCTTACACTTACGTAGGCTTTGTCTGGGGGAAAAAATTACACCTTTTATACAACTCCAGAATACTTCTTGTAACTTTATATCTACCTACCTTGCTAGTCATTTAAACTTTAGCTACTTCAGCATGTATTTAAATACTTTTAAATTGTTTATATCAGATTATTGGGTATACTTAAATGAAAGAATAATCCCATATTCTGTTCTTCATATGTAATCCAAATTCTGCATTTCAGTTGAAGAATTTCAGCCCGTGTTACAGATTTAAGTTGAAAATAATTTGTCTGTGCTCTGAGCATACTGGTCCTCTGTTTGCCATAATGCACTATAAAATTTTTAAGTTAATTTGGAGCTTGTGTCCTTTGTTTAGTTATAATAAATGTATCATTTTGAAACCTGATCACTCCATTATTTTTCTGTTGCTTTTCATTATTCAGTGTGAATTTACTGCTGTTCAGATGAGATGCCAGTCACGGAGCTGGACACTGATGAGTGTTGTAATTGAAATGTTTGGGATTAGAAGAGGGCAAGTGAATGACAGGTCTTTAAGGTGGGGTGGGGTGGGTTGTGTGGGAATTAGGTGTTAATTCTTGCAGAAATTCCCTTGATGTGGGTCTGTTAACTATTGTATTTTAAGTATGAAAGTGGGGAGCAGTGTGCTGCTTTTAAACCTTCCACTAAAGCAGGTTTCTCCAAGCCCCTGTGTCCAGCCTGGCCTTGAACACTGCCAGGGATGGGGCAGCCGCAGCTTCTCTGGGCACCCCGG
>NW_009929697.1:34520-44517 GCF_000696875.1 Nestor notabilis | reverse complement strand
ACAACTGTGGCAGTGTTGAAGGCCCGGTTGGAAAGGGGCTTTGAGCAACCTGGTCTAGTGGAAGGAGTCCCTTCCTACAGCAGGGGTTTGGAACTGGATGAGCTTTAAGGTCCCTTGTAACCCAAACCATTCTAGGATTCTGTGATTCTTTTACGTCAGGCTGGTAATACAGACGTGCGGAAAGCTGGTTGGAAAAGCCTCTGCCTTCATGAAATTACGATCTTAAAAGTATTAATATAGATGGAGTTTTGTTGCAAACTATTTTAGTAAGATGTCATTTAAAGGGTGAATACATATGCACAGCAGCAGGGGAGAGATGGATAGCCTTGTGGTTGTTTCATCGACCCGAGGCTTGAGAAGTCTGTGTTCAGTTAATGCCTATTCTTTCAGTGATACATTGCTTGGCTCTTGGGCCACTGTAATATAAAACCTCCTTGACAGTGGCTGGGTGGATGGCAAGTTCTCCAGAACAGAGTCTTTCCATGCAAGGACCTAATACAGCATTTTGTAGTGATAAGGCTTTTAAATACTGAGTGCAGACAGTGTCAGACCATACCAAACAGTTTCTCACTGCTTATTTATCAAAAAGTGTTTCTGGTATTTCTTGAGTTATTTCTCAGTGCTGATGTGAGCAGGAGGATGTTTGCAGTGTGTTTCTAATTCCCCATACTCTATGCTCACTTCCATTTTCGTGTATTACTGGATATAAATCTTTCTCGGTAGTTAAATATCCTTCACAGGTCAAAATTCTTTGGGGGCTCATTAGCATGTAGAATTTCACCCTTGCCAAACCTTCTGTGGTTTTCAAACATCAGTTTCTCTCATCTAACTGGCGTAAAGGATTTCTGCTATGCAAGAGATGGATCTAATTTCCCTCTTTCCGTCTAGTATTTCTCTTTATGTATATTGGCAGAGCAGACCCCTTCATGAATGGCCTGATTTATGTCTCGGTGAATGCTGCAGCCAGCAGTTCAAGATGTCAGGTCTCCTGTGCGTGCTGTGGATTCTCCTTCCCCCTCCTTTTGTCTTAGCTCCAGCCCGAGACCCATCCAAGTTCCTTCCTCATGTTCTCTAGCTGTGATTCTAGATCACTGGTTGAGTGAGATCTTCAGACTCCATCCTAAGGAAAGCTGCTGCAAGAAGCTGAAGAGCAACTGGGACATGAGCAGTAATAATAACAACAGAAATCTCTTAAGGGTCTTACTAAATTAAGATGGGAATTAACAACCTGTCATGCAGAAAACCTGTGGATCTCTGCAGCTACTCCAGACTTGTAAATGCAAGATTTCTGTTCCTCCTTCCTGCCCCAATTTAATTAGGGAATATATACCAAAGTGGTAAGTAAATTGGAGGGTTTTTCTTCTCCATCCTTCCTATCCCCCAACCTTTTCCTTTACTTTATCCACTACTTAATACACAGAACTAAGTAGGAAAGATTTATGGAGTCCTTATTGCACTTCAGTTTCTCAGTGCCTTGCTTTGCATTGGTGGATGTGGAGTTGAAATATAGTGACTGTTAATCTTTCCAGTGAACGTCTCCTCACTAGATGGTTTTCAGTGCTCGGTCTATGTAAACTCAGCCGTTAGCAGCCTTCATCAAGCTCTGCTCTCACCTTCCTCTGCATAACCACACCAGCTCACCGTGGTCCCTGTGCAGCCTCTGCACGCAATGCTTCTAAGAGCAGAACTTTGAATCCCATGTACTCTTACCACAGGGAACTGTGTATGCTCTTCCATAAGCCACCACATTTCAGAGGAAAATACGTTCTTAAGATGAGTCTTCAAAATCCAGAGTCACATTGAGAAGAAGGGATGCACATCCCTATTTTTAACCTACCTTCTGCAACCAGAATTACCCATCCAAATTCTGTGGTTAAACTAGCACTGCAGTCCTTTAGTGACTCAGTGTGATTTCATTTGAGGTGTACCTAAACCGTGTGGGTCACCCTTTTCCCCAAAATGGGTGGATACAGAATCCTTTGTACCCACGCTGAAAATGAGATCCTTTAGGGTATCTAGGTTTTGGACTTGCAAATTCAAGAATTGGCTGATGTCAACCCAAAAACCCTCATCAAATAAATGATGGAGGAGGAAGCATTAACAGAATAACCTTATTTGTATCTCCTTAATACCTTTGTGCTCAAGAGAATTCTGATGTGGAAAATATCTTGTCCAGTCAGGCTCATACAGGATCTGTAGCAGTGAATGGAAATAATCAGAGAGATCTGATGGCATTAGCATTTTGGTTGTGCTTTCTTCCCTGTAATTTGCCCTTGAGTGAGCAGGATACTCTAGTTTATGAATATGAACATATTCTCAGTCAAAAGAAGTATAGCATGTTGTACCACCACACTCGATACTCCTACTGAAGTCCCCAGTGAAACTTGGGCACTTCAAGGAAGTGGGGTAAAGTCTTTAAAATCTATCTATCTACCTACCTATCTATCTATCTATCATCTTTTTGATTTATTATTAAGAAATGAAACAGTGGCTGATAAAACAGGAACATATCACCTGCATTTTGCCATAGAGGGAATGTGAATTTGCCTGCCCAAGCACAGTATCACACCAGGGTTTCCACCCCAGGAATGACATCCAAGCTGGAAAACAAGACCCATAACCCCGCCCCTAAAAACCTCCCATCTCTGAATTGATCTAGACACAGAGCTGGAGCCCCAGCTGGGCAGGTTGCTGCCAGGGGTGCAGCACTGTGCTGCTAATGTGGAGATTGAGGGACATCCTAGAAGACAGGAAGAAGGCTAATGTCACACCTACAAGGGACCACAAAGATGATCAGTGGAATAGGAATCCTGAATTACAGAATCCCAGGTTGGAAGGGACCTCAAGGATCAGCTTGTCTGACCTTTCTAGGCAAAGCATGACCTAGACTAGACGTCCCAGCACCCTGACCAGCCAAATCTTAAGCATCCAACATTTGGGAATCCACCACTTCCCTGGGGAGATAATTCCAACGGAACAGGCTGAGAGAACTGGGTTTTTCATCTTTGAGAAAACAAGGCTCAGGGGAGACCTTATCACCGTATTCCAGTATTTAAAGGGTGGCTACAAAGAAGATGTAGACTCCCTTTTTACAAGGAGTCACATGGAAAAGATGAGGGGTGATGGGCACAAGTTGCTCCTGGGGAGATTCCCACTGGACACAGTGAGAACAATCATCCATTGGAATAACGTGTACCCCGGGTCCAGTTTTGCCTGGGAAGGTTGGACCGGATGATCCTGGCGGTCCCTTCCAAGCTGGGATTCTATGATCCGCTAGGTGGCGGCCCCCGACCGCCCAGCGCCGCGCGTCCCGTCCCGTCCTCCCAGGGCCTGGGGCTGAGCTTAGTGCCTCGTTTCCCGGTTTCCATCCCGCTCCCTGTTTCCCCGCCTTGTCTCCGTGTCCAGCGCCTTGCTCCGCACTCCCAGGCTCTGTTTCACAGCTGCTTGTTTCTCAGATCTCTCTTTTCCTCCGCAGGGTGCTGTTACCGCGGGGCTGTTTCTGCACCCAGACACCTCACACTCCCTTCTCCCATGTCCCTGTTTGCTCACCCTCGCTGCCAGCCGGAATAAACCTTTGCTCCCCCGTCAAGTGACCCGGTATAATCAGCCACTGGACTTCCCAAAACTGATCCCTCTTTAAAACACAGCATCATTTATAGGATGTTCTGCAATCTCGGTTTTGGTCAGTGGAAGAGAATCAACCACAAGCTTCCACTGAGCTGCTGTACTTGTTTATTGCTATCACTGTGGTTCGGGGGGTTTTCTTGCAGAGAGAAGGAGAGGGGAAAGAGCCCTTAAAAATAGAAAAATAAACTAACTCCCCACCCTTGGAAAGTCTGGTAACAAAAAGCCAAACTGTCTCCAGTGAAGTTGTCTAATGCTGGTTTCTATTCATAGAATCAGAGAATCAGCTAGGCTGGAAAAGACCTTTAAGATCATCAAGTCCTACCATTACCCCAGCACTGCCAAAACCACCACTAAAGCATGAGGTCCTCATGGTTTATGATGAGGGCCTCATCTACACTGTTTGTGAACACTTCCAGAACGATGACTCCAGCACTGCCCTGGGCAGCCTGTTCCGATGCCTGAGCACCCTCTTGGTGAAGAAATTGTTCCTAATATCCAGTCTAAAACTCCTGGTGCAGTTTGAGGCCATTTCCTCTTGTCCTATCACTTGTTACTTGGGAGAAGAGACTGACACCACCTCACTCCATCCTCCTTTCAGATAGGTGTAGAGAGCAAAGCAATTGTAGAGAGTAGACAGTGATTCATTTGACTTCATCTGACACCATGGAAAAGCCCCCAACAAGGTTTTATTTGTGGGGCTGCTGCTGGGCTGCATTAATGTGGGTACCTCTGGATTGATGATCTTAAAGTTCTTTTCCAATCTAGTTGATTCCATGATTCTATGAAGGTATGGTCTTTTTGTGATGGTTTAAATCACCAGTCTGGGTTCACATCTTCCCATAGAGCGCAGCACTTTCCCCTTGCTATAAAAGCAGTGGTACCAGTGTGCTGTCCTGTGCAAAGGCAGGTTCGGCTCTTGTCTCAAGGGCTTGACAAATGTATTACTCAGTGCTATAAACACTTAGTTAACAACTGAAAGTCCACTCTCATTTCTTTGGTATAAGGCATTTTTAGGATCAAATGCCGGTTTGGTTTAGAGTGAGTTACACACATGTGATTCAGAGGTTTGAATTGACGCATCAAATGACTCAGGCATGTGTTTAAAGAATGTAGTTTGGTGGAAAGGTATGAATCAGACAATCAGAATAACTCAGGCTACAAGGGGCCCCTGAGGTCATCCAACCCTCTGCTCAGAGCAGGGCCAAATTCAGATCAGGTTGCTCTCCTTGTTCAGTCATGTTTTGCTTGTCTCTAGGGATGGGGATTACACAAATTCCTGGGCTCTGTGTCTGATCACCTTTCCCTAAAATCTGTTGGGTATGTCCTGTGTCGCAGCTAGTGTTTGCTGCCTCTTGCCCTACTGCTATAGGAAGAGTTTGGCTCCATCTCCTCTGCACCTTCTTCTTAGATAGTGGAAGGATTCAGTAAGGTTCCCCCAAAGCCTTCCCTTCTCCAGGCTCAGCAGGCCCAGCTGGCTCAGCCTTTACTCATACCCTATGTGCTCCCGCCCCTGGCCATCGTGGTGACCTCTGCTCAGTCTGCTCCAGTATGTTCATGTCTGTCTTGTCCTGAGGAGCCCAGACCTGGACCTAGCACTAGACAAGAACAGGGTGCCCAGAGAAGCTGTGGCTGCCCCATCCCTGGCAGTGTTCAAGGCCAAGTTGGACACAGGGGCTTGCCGGCACCTGCTCTAGGGGAAGGTGTCCCTGCCTGTGGCAGGGGGTTGGGACTGGATGAGCTTTAAGGTTCCTTCCAACCCAAACCATTCCCTGATTCTGTGATTCTGTGATACTGGTGGTCTGTCTCATCAGTGCTGAGCAGAAGGAAAGGACCATCGTCCTTGGCTTGCAGGCAATGTCCTTCCTAATGAAGCTGTTGGCTGTTGGCCTTCCTTGCTGCAAGGGCCTCACTGCTAAATCATAGTCACCTTCTCCACCATGACCTGTTCTGCAAAGATGCTGTACAACTGGTCAGTGACCACCCTGTACTGGTGCATGGGGCTTCTCCTTCTGGGTGCACGACTTCGCATTTGCCTTGGTACCACTCCATGATGTTCCCATCAGCTGGTTTCTCCAGCCCATTGATCTCCTCTGCATACAGCCCTCCCTCCCCTCCAGTGTAAGACCCGCTATGATCACAACTCTGAACACACCACTGAAGGGTTGAAATGGGAACAAGGAGGTCACACAGTTAATGCGCGCTGTGGAATAGTTAGGACTCGCTTGCCAAATCCAAGAGGTTATTCAGGGTAAAACAAGTTCAATGACAGGCATGGAACTGATGACAATTTATGCAATCATTATTAAGTGAGCAAACTACCACGTGGTATAAGAAAGGGTCTGAAAAAAAAAGCCATTAGTAGATTATTGGATGAAATGTGAAAGTGCAAAACTCATCGACTGTGATGTGCACTAAAAATAGAGACTTGAGCCTCTGTATCCAAAAAAATAGTGCTTCCCTTAGGAAGACTTACCCAGGACCAAACAGAAAGCTTTCTGGCCATTGTCCAGCCACTGGGTTTTTTAAGTCCTGTAATTAACTTTCTTTTCATTACTTTCTGGTGGGAAGCTTTTTCTTTTCCCCATTTCTGCTAAGCTGTGGTGTGTGTTCAGTTGCTACGATGACGAGAATAATGGCATTCCCATCACTGCAAAATGGACGAAGTTGAAAAGCTGATGTAATTTTTGTACACTCTGCTGTTACAAGTTACAAATGACCTGTTCATTACCTATGCCATGTGGGGTAAAACTTGTAACAGAAAGTTGTTCTTCAATTCACCTTCAAATTGCTAGTTTTCTGCCCTAAATGTTTTCTAGATGTGAACTATAGCAATATAGATCTTTTCAACTTATTTAACAGAGCTGGTAGCTATAGTTTAGAAGCTGCTGTGCAGCAGAGCTGGAACTCACCAGACCTTTGTCCAAAGTCAATGGGTTACAGGGTTTTTGTTTGATCTATGGATATCTACTCTGTTTGCCGCAGGTCTCCCTGCCCTACAGCAGTGATAAAAAGGCTGCCTCCAGAGTTCAGAGCTACTGTCCACTTAAAAGTGCTCCCCAGTCATAGGGGCTGTTGGTTTATCTGTTACTGAGCAGTTTCTAAGGGCTATAACAAAATAGATTAAACCCCTGAATGTCCGTTTCCACGTGCACGCAGAGCCTGAATCCAGGCGAGGATTCCTTCGGGCTCAGTGTCACAGGGCAATTGGGTGACTGCAGATTGCAGTGAAAGCAGTGGGTTAAAAAGTATTTTCAGAGTGTAATGGAACAGAATATAAAATATACTGTTATCAACAGAAAATTACAGTGATATCTTCCATACTGAGTTCCACACTCTGGCTCCCAGCCCCTGGAGACTTGGTTTACACAATGACTTTGCCTATAGCTGCTGTCTAGCTACCAAGTCTTTACATCATGCTGTAGCCTTGCCCACATGGAAACCTCTGGAGTATTGAGTGTGAGCTGAAAAGTGGTTAGCTGGAAGTTAACTATTGAAACAAACCCCCAGGCAGTGGTGGAGTCTCCCTGCCTTGCTGTCTTCCAAACAAGGTCTATTTGTCATTCCTTGCATAGCATGCACAGCACCTTGGGCAGGGAATTACTTTTCAGGAGGAGTCAACCACAAACCTGCCGCCAGCAAGGCAAATATCAGCAAAGACGTAAGCAAGAAGGTGTGATCCAGTGCACACATTCCTGAAGAGGAGGCAACAGCTGGCGAGGCTGCAGCATGACGGAGAAACATCTGGGAGCCATGGGAGACTTTCATCCAAGTGGGACAGCGTGACGCTGTGTATCTGCCTCTTCAGAGCTTTCTGGGCCAGCGTTATAGGGAAGCTGTGTGTGAGATAAGGGAGGTGCTTACACTGGGTGTCGATGGGCTCTGAAGTGCAGTATATTGAAGTCAGGTTTGGGTATTGCTCTTCACCACTAATACTGATGAAGTGGAGCGGGTCCAGAGAATAATGAGCTGTTGGTTGCTGTGAGGAGCAGGTAACAGCATCTCATGGCTTTCATCTAGAAAATACGGGTCTGAAGGCAGGGAACACCCAAATTCAGAGCCGTTTGCTGCACGGGGCCCGGTGCTGCGTTCTCCTCCCCAGTCACCGGGGTGAGATGAGAGCGATCAGCTTGGTTTTCAGTGCAATGACAGGAGCAGCGGAGTTTCTGCAGACTCTCACTAGCACAGCCCGAGGCGCTGCAGTTCCCGGTGTCGGCTGGAGGCTGCTAGGCCTGGAGCTGACAGCTGTGGCAGCTGCTGCAACTCGGCAGATGATGTGTTAATTTAAACCAACACCGCTCGTGCTTTAAGTTATTGCACGAGGCTACGACATGGAAGAATTTGGGATGGGACCGTGGGACGTCTCTCACCCAATGCCCCGCACAAAGCAGGTCCCAACAAAACAAGGTTTCTCAGGGCTTTGCCCAGCTGAGTTCAAGGACTCAGTCCCAACACAGAGATTCCACAACCCCTCTTTGTGATATTTGACCACCTTTAGAGTGATCTTTTTTCCCTTTATATTTTATTACCATTTCCTATGTTGCAACTTGTGCCCATTGCCTCTCCCCCATCACGGTGCAATCAATAACGTTAGTTATTACTTAACAAATCCCTCAATTAATAGCGTGTTTCGTGATAACTTACCTACTGGGCTCTAATTTCTTGATGCTGCAGGAGCGGAGGCCACGCTCCCACCCCCCTTCAGCCGGGGTTGAGCGCTGGAACAGGGTGACTCTACTGGCTAAGCTGCAGAGCTGCTGCTCTCCCCTCACACAGCATCCAGCTGTGGCCCTGGAACAGCTGCCTTCTCACAGGGTGATGAATTCATCCCTGTCCATAGCTGGTGTGCAGTGCTTGAAAGCACCCTGGGATCCTTGGGAATGAAAGGCTCTGTAAAGACTGGAGTTGTTTATGATGATTACTGAAATAAAACTTTAAGATGCCTTAATGTAAGGAGTTCGTTGGAAGGTTTACAGTTTGGGGTGTTTTATGAAGGGAGAAATTATTTCCAAGAACCACATTAGAGTAAGTCCCTCTTAGGACGATGTAAAAGGAGAGTTCCAGTGTATTACAAAATTAGCACGGCTATAGCTTTCTAAGCTTTTAAGATCCCTCAGTATCAGGGGGAAGGGGGAAAGGGGAAAGGAGAGTCAGGCAGCCAGAATGGGAATCTGTCTCTGTTGGGAAACCATTAGAAAGATGCAATGTGGTGGCTGGGACCCAAGCAGAATTTGAATGTCATCCCTTTTCTATAAATAATGCATAAACATCATCATATTTTTAATGCAGAGTCCAGAGGGAAATAATCTCTATTGATTAAACGGGGATAAAACATTTTGGACTGGAATTCAGAGGTCCCAAGTTCAGGGGTCCCAAGTGGTGTGTCCCAGCTGCTGGGTGCTCTCCTCTTCCACTCGAGCATCTTGAGAGCGAAGGCATGAGGATGCTGCAGCAGAAGCAGACCAGAAGGCTGCAGCCTCTTGCTTTGGGGGTTATCCCCGATGTACTGCAACCCCCACCAGGAAAATGGGGTGTCCACCACAAATAATTTTTCACCTCTGGACCATGAGTGGAGTATTTACCACCTAGATCCAAAGCCACAGGGTTGTATTTGTGTCAGCTCAACGTGATGCAGCTTGGACAGAAAGCTTTTGGAGCAAGTGTTGGAGGTTCCTGTGGGAATTCAAGGGTGCATAAAAACAGAGGACATGTCCCATCCAGCTTTCAGGAGTAATGCTGCTCTGTGTCTGGGACACTTATGTGGTGCTCAGTCACTGTGCTCTCGAAGTCACTCATGTGTTACTGTCATGATGCCTTGCACACCGTCCCACAGGTGATGGGATGATGGAGTAAGGCCTCCGTGGTCTATGCGTCTGAAGTTTGGAGAACCTGGTCCCCTGGTGTTTTATGCCACATCAGATTAACCTGCATGTCCTTGTGGCTTAGAGCACAAGGTCTGGCTTTGCCCTCATTCCCTTTCAAAGCCCATTCATACTGCCTTTGTATGAGTTTGTGCTGGGCGTGTGTCCTGGGTTCAGCTACAGCAGTCATTTTGTCTCCTTCTTAGTAGCTGGTGCAGTGCTGTGTTTTTGACTTTCAGCCTGGGAACAACGCTGATAACACCGATGTTTTTAGTTGTTGCTCAGTAATGTTTACTCCGACCAAGGACTTTCTCAGTCTCATGCTCTGTCAGGGAGGAGGGGAAGCCGGGAGGAAGCAGAGACAGGACACCTGACCCAAACTGGCCAAAGGGGTATTCCATACCACAGCACGTCATGCCCAGTATATAAACTGGGGGGAGTTACCCGGAAGGCCCAGATCGCTGCTCGGGTCGGGCTGGGTATCGGTCGGCGGGGGGGGGGGGGGTGTGTGC
>NW_009929697.1:0-34443 GCF_000696875.1 Nestor notabilis | reverse complement strand
GTTCCTTTCCTCTGATTCTCCTCCCCATCCCTCCGGGAGCAGAGGGAGGAAGAAGGGGGGAAGTGAGCGAGCGGCTGCGTGGTTCCGAGTTACCGGCTGGGTTTAAACCACGACAGCATGGGAATTTGGCTGTGACTTGACATGGCTCAGCTCAGCTCTGCTCCATTGCAGACAAGGAAGGAGAAACTGCTGTGATGTTTTGCCCTGTTGCAGTCTCCCAGCATAGTGGGAAATACCACAGCCCCTTTCTGCTAAGTACCAAAATCACACATGTGCCCCTTGTTTAGTGTATATGATGTGGACAAGGCATGAGCAAGGGATTGAGACTAAAACACATGAGGATTAAGCAACTTGGCAAGTCAACAGACATGCAGAGCAGCAAATGAAGTGTCCATGTCCCCATCAAGTGTCCCATTTGGTAAGAGGCACTGTTTTGCTCACTTATCTTTCTGCCTTTGGGTTGCTCTATGTGCGATTTCTATGGGGACTGGCTGATTTACACATCCTGTCCTCTCTGTGCCTGAACTAGAGAAGAAAACTGATGCAAGAGAAATGAAGTGGCTACTAATTAGCAATTAGTTCATTAATAGAATGCATCTGCTTCACATTAGGCAGGGAGAGATGAAAAAGGCTGAATCCCATGTCCCCAGTGACTGGCTGTTTCTGGAGCCTGCATTAAACCAGGAATCTGGCTTTTTTATGGTGGCTTTTTTTCCCCACCCTGGAGATGTCTGTGTATTGAGGGCTGGTGAATACCAGCAATAATACAGGGTATCTCGTACCACAGGGGACTCACTTACAAAAGATCCCCGTTCTCCTGTGTGCAGGGGTGATCCATCCTGCCCTGCATCCCGCTTTATTGCCAGCTCTGCCTCATCCAAATTCCAAAGCTTGGTGTGGGCAGAAACAGGAAATAGACATCTAGATTTGGAAAGAAAAACTGGAATTGTCTTTGCACTGAATTCAATCACACTTGAGCCTGGACTTTGAGCTACTGATGAGAGCAGTGTCTTGTACCAGGTACCCAAACCCCTTCCCAGGACATGCATCACTCCAGGGAAGTGACGAAGCTGAGACCTAGTTTGCTTTTGTGAGTACAAAATCCTAACTGGAAGAGCACCAACAACTGAATGACCAACCAGTTTTTAAAGCACTTTGAGCAGTTGGCTTCCCCAGCTTCCTGGGTGCTTCAGGAAATGCCCATCACCGCACTGGGTGAATATTTAAAGCAGAAGCAGGCGAAGGTACCAGCTTTTCCAAAGCAGCAGTTGTTTTTTCCTGGAAAACAGGGAGAAGGAGGATGAAGACTTTCATGTGGGATGCTGTAAAGCTGAAATACCATGAAATCCAAAGGTGAGCTCCTTGCACATAGCTTGGAGAGTGCTGGAAAGAAGATGCAGGGATAGTTCTTGTAGTTTTATTTTCTCCTGGAGAGTTTGGAAACGATGTATGTGAAGCAGCAGGGCTGTCAAAGAGAAGAGTTCCCAACTGTGTTTGGGAAAATGCAATCTATCTTTCCCTGGCCATGTATCTTTAAATGTGCCTCCCTCCCTAAGTTTTCCCAAACTCTTCTCAGTTATCTCTCTGTCCAAATTTCCTTCCTTTCCAAAGCTGAAACAGTTTTGTTGTATTGAAATTCAATGGAAAAAGAAATCCCCAAAGAGACCTGAAAGTGATTAAAACATTTTAATATGAAAAAACATTTTTTCCTTGAAAACCATGCAACTGACTGTAATCAAATCTCTCCTATCACAGCAGCAGAGTTCCCTTGGAGTTCAGGAGAGGCAGGATGGACACTGGGTTTTGGTGCCGACAAGGGCATCAGTCTCCTGATTGCATCAGCTGTGAAACGCCTTTCCCTGGACACTACCCGGATTTTCTGCCTGTGGATTGAGAATATTTGGATTTTGAGGCTTGTCTCCCAGGCAAAATTGTCCAGAATAATCTATTTGTAAGAGCTGTTCTGGAGCTGCTGCTCATCCGAACCCCATGGAGGGAGAGTATTCCAGAGCAATTATTTTGCTCTGGAAGAGAGTATTAATTATTCCACTGTAAAATGACTCTTACTGTGGGAGGCAGCGGTCTGAGCAGGGATCTGTTCCAAAGCAGTGATTGTGGAATAGGTTATTCTGCAATAGCTTTTCTGGTCAAGTTCCTTGTGTCGGCAAGCCATGAATGCCTGCTGCAGCATGGGTGGGAATGCACCCAGCACACGCAGCCTCCGGCTTTACGGTGAGCTGATGAATCCAATAATGTTGTTATTGTGCTTGCCTTTGAGTGAGAAACATCTCTATTAACACTGTCATCTTCTGGATTTTCCCCCTCTGTTAAGCATTATGCACTCATTTGTCTCAGCGCAGGTACACAGGGTTGCTTGACCCTTCTCCTGCTCCCTTCCCACTGAAAAGCAGATGTTTTGTCAATGGATCCAAACGGATGAAACCCCCTTTTATTTTAACTGCGTCTGGGACTTTCTGTCAGTGCTCCTTGGATTTCCTTTATTGTTTTCCTAGATGGCCAGCGAGGTTAAACTGCAGCCAACAGCACTCAGCCCCACAGCAAGAGCATCACTGTGTGTCATTACCCTGTGCTTGCAGCCTGCTCAGGCACCTTTCAGTTGGTATGACAGTGTTTTCCTGCCTGAGCCAACTTGAGTTAATTTGGAGCATAAGATTTCAGGAGTCTGTATCAAGTCCTTCAGTGAAATCCAAATGGATTGCAGCTGCTCTGTGCTCTATTAACCCCATCATCTTGTAATCGTGTCCAAAAAATCCAGGAGGAAGGGCAAAGAAAGCTGGAGTCTGGCTGGATTTTGCTTCCACAAAATCAAATGTGAGTTGAAGGCAGTGTAAGAAATGTTTCCCTGGAGCAGGGTGGCAGGTCAGTGGGGCAGATTTCCTTGTCTATGACATGGACTTGTTTCCTTACTTCTGCATACCTCTTTCATCCACAATTTGATTGATGTATTCCCCAAAGTGCAAGTTTTTCTGTCCCTTATGGCTAGTAAAAAACTTTCTGAAGCATCTTATGGTTTCGGCTCTTATGTTCTTAGCCGCTATCAGCTTCCAGGGGACTTTTCTTCCTCAGGGCTGGGTTCTTCAAAGTAGTTAAATGCAGAAAGTAATAATTAAGAATACCCTCGCCTTTAATTTCTCATTAACAAAAACTTCTAATACCTACAAAACCTAATGCCAACAAAACCACTTGGTGCTTTTTAAGACTTTGAAAGATGTTGACCTCAATAGTGTTGTTGGACACAAACCAAAGTGAGAATCTTACATAAAATGCTGTATGTTCTTCTCACCCTTCCCAATTTATATTATGTTGGCTGCCTCTGGGCCTCCTAATGGGTACTGGTTCTGTTATCCTCCAGGTGTTTAATGGTTTCTCTTCTTTAACTCATTGCTTTTTTTCTTCTTCCCCCCATTATGTGGCTTCTATCCATGTAATGATCTTTGGTATTTGCTGTTTACCACACGTAAGTGTGTCCTGGTCTTCAAGTTCATGATGAGAAACCAAACCAGCAACCTCTTGATGGTATAAAAACTAGCCAGTCAGTTCCCTCGCTGGGGTAAGAGGAGATGAGCAAGTTTATTTGTACATGTTCACTTTTCCCAGCAAAGAAATGTCTCTTCCCTAGCTCTGAAGCTGGCTGACAGAGCCCTTTCCTGCTAAAACACCCCGGCTTTGCACTTGCACCCTTCCCACCAGAGGAATCCACAGACCAAAGTGGGTATTTCCATGCAGTGTCTGTGGCTTGGTGGCAATGGAGACGTAGCCAAAGCCAGAGCCTGCTCCAGCCCCTGTAGGAAATGAGACGTTTGCTATCGCTGGGACGTGATTACACTCTTTGGCTTCAGCACAGGCTGTTTGCTGATCTCAGGGTTTCTCAATATAGTTTCTATCAGAGTACAGAGGGTAAAGATAAAACCCTGGGAGATGGTTTCTGGGAAGTTGCTGCATTCATTCTGCTTTCCTCCCAATCACATTATCTCACCAAAATGTCACAGGGGAGCACTGAGGCATCTTTGCCACCTCCTGTCATGAGATACCCTCAACAGCCAAATCCCATTGCCTCTTCCTCTAAAAGAAACCCAAACAAAAGAGAAGCCTAAAAAAGTGTATTTCCTCTTTATTTTCCCATTTCTAATGTATACTTTTGAGAGCAATGGCTCCTCCTGTATATTACTTTCCAAGAAAATAGTTTCCTTTAGTACATTTCTTTTTTGGTATTTGTAATGCATCCTAACATGGATTTATTTTTCTCTTGAAAAAGACCAGAAGTTCAAAAGGGAATTGTTCCTGTGGAAGAACTTCTGATATATTTGAATAGTAAAGGGTGAAACAAATTTCCCAGACCAGTGCTAGAAGAGGAGGATCTGGGTTGCCTTTATGCTGTCTTTAGCGCTGGAATTAACTCTCCATGGAAGCCTTGCTTAGAGGAGACCCATATCAGGAGAGGGTTCCTTGCCCCCCTTAAGCTCTTGGGAAACTCAAGCTTAACTTCTCTGTGTCACATTGTTCCTGTCTCCAAAGCACAGGTTGTACCACAAAACCAGCTCAACTCCAGATGTTCAACTGATACCAACCAGAAGAGCTCCAGCACAGCTGGTGCTGGCCGTGTACTCATCCGCCTGCATTGCTTATAGTTCTTATCCTTCCCCACGTCATCCCTCCCCGGGTGATTTATTTGTCCCTTCATGCTGTCACATCTTGATTTATGCCATTGCTGCTGATGGCAGGGCCTTGTCTGGGTGCTCTGCATCTGGTGCGCTCTACTCCATGGCAAAGGTAATTACCAGTAGCAAAAAGCAAGAGGTTAATTCCAGGCTCCTTTCCTCTGCCTGGAGCAGGCATAAATTCTCACTAGAAATGACTGTGCAAGCAGCTGCCATTTAGTAAGGAAATGAGTAATTTCAGTTTTAAGAAAGAAAAGGTTTTATGCAGTGCATAACTGGAGAGGTAATGTTTAAAGCTGGGATTGTGGTATTGGAATTAAACCTTCTACGCAGAGGTTTAAACACTGATTATCTTAGTCCGTTTTCATTCAAAACCCAGCACACATGAACTGAAGGGAGCAAATATTTTTAAAAGGATCTAGAACAATAAGTCTGATTTTCAGACTGATGGAGAAATGTTAAATGTGTGTTTTCCTCTTTCATTTCCATTGCCTTAATTATTATTATTTTTCCAGTAAGGGGAGTGAATATATTTCCCTGTTTGGCACTCTGTTTCTTTAAGCAAACTGCTTGCTATTAAATCAAGCTTAATGTGCTCCTTCTGTGATCTAAAGATCTTTCCTGTAGCCCATGAAACAGGCTGGTGCCTGGTGCTATCAGAAGGGGGCAAAATGCGTACGATGAAGTGAGGTTTTTCCTTATACTCGCAATAGTTCCAGTCCATCAGCAGGATGCTGTGCATGCAGTCTCGGATTAGTCTGAACACGGGTATTTGTCGCACAGGGTGTGAGAGCTGCCTTTCTGTCCTGCTGCCTCGAAGGCAAGAAGTCAAAGAGGACAGGGGCCAGCACAGACCCTGCAAGGGGAAGGTGCAGGGACGTTCCCAGTGTTTTTAGACCTCACTGATGCTGCAGGATCACTGTTTATGGTGCAGCTGCGGTGTCTTTTATTCAGTCTATCTACCTGGCACTCACCTCTTGCAGTAGCTCATCAATTAGGGAGAATTTTGCATCATCTGGTGCAGCTGGATACTTCTTTAGATATCATGAAGGGAACCAAAACATGAGCTGTATAGTATAGTCCATGGCTTACATCTGATGGTCCAAAAGCCAAGGTTAGGGTGCAAGTGCAACCCCAAAGATCTGCTTCCTGCTGTGGACTTAGAGGAAAGTCCAGAGCCTCAGTGTTGAACAAGGCTACAGCTCTCTGCAGCAGAGAAGATGGGGGCTCCCCAGCTGAGATGTGTTATTCATCCAGTAATTGCAACTGGGCTCACCTGGAGAAAGCTCTGCTCCAAACTCCAAAGCCCTGAGGGGTTTAGTCAGGACAGTTTGCTTCTGTGGTGCAGCCTTCTACTGGGATGGCTCTAAAGCGGCTGAAAATGTGGATCAAAAGCATGTGAGGGATTGCACTGGCATAAGGCACCTGGCCAGGCAGAGCATGGGCTGACACTGCCAGCGTCTGGTAAGTACAGGGGTTGTGGCAGTGATGTGGGGAGTTCAGGATGTGAAAGATGGGTTTGGTGGTAGACCTGGGGAGCAGATCAGAAGGAGCTGCTGGGGATGTAGCAGCAGGCGACAAGAGTGGATCTGCCTGAAGAGGTTTTGCAAAAGGAGGTGCTTTGAGGATCGCATCTTTTATGTGTTTCCTTAATGGTCTTGGCATGAGAAGCTGTAGTTTTCCGCTAGGAATTCCTCCTGTGCATTTCCTGCTGCTGCGCCTGCTTGTTGTTTGGTCTGTGCCTCGCAGTTAGTAGCGAGCTGCCCCAGGCTGGGGTTTCACCTGAGCTGCAAAGGGAACAGGACATGGCTGAACAAAGCATGGGATATGGGTCTCCTCAGCTGAGGGCAAGATGTTGTTTCCTGAGCCACAGGAACCACTGTACCAGGCAGGTCAGTGTGGGGATAGCATGGATTTCTCCTCCTCCTGGTTTCTGGGTTAATGGGAGAGGCTCAGGTGAACAACCATATCATTAACAAAACCTTACCTTTATATTTAAGCTTATTTGTCCTTTGTGCTACAAGGCAAAAAGCAGTGAGATGTGTGGGTAAAACCATCTTTGTTGAAACCAGGTTTGGCACTAATGGTGGCAGGAGGGGCTCAGGTCAGAAGGAACAACAGTTTTAAGCCTGGTGGAGGAAAGCTACTTCTTCAGAAAGGGTTTGGGGGTTGGGGAGGGACTAGGTGAAGAATCAACAGGAGGATACTTATCTGGTGATTTGTCTCATCAGTTTCATTCTGTGCATGCCTGCTCAGGCAGCTCACATTGGTTTGATGCTGAACAGTCTTCTGATTTTAAAAACTGAAGCAAATTGCAAGCAACTGCAGATGTGCTTTACCTTTGAACACTCGTGTAGCTGCATGTCTGATTGTAATTATACTCCTGTGAAAATCTCTGGTGGACCCAAGGACTTAATCCCGCAAATCTCACTTGATCACATCACTGTACGTGTGAATTTACACTCACAGGATTAAACCCTGCCTTCAGCTACGAAGTAATTAATTGTTGTAAACAGAAAACATGCAGGGGTGGGGGAAGAGGAGCCAGGTTTTACACTGTAAGTGAAAGATCTTTCGTTACTGGTAGGTATTTCTGTCACTAAGGCTTATTGCTGAGGAAGCTGCTGTCCCAGGCTCTTTACTTAAGAGGCAAGTGATGATTTGCTCCATTTGACACACAGAGGGAAATGAAACCTGATTTTAATTCCAGCTGTGTGAGCACGCATGTGCCAGAAGTGCTTTCCCAGGAGAGTCCCTGCGGTTCATCGCTCTGGTTTGCTAATTCCCTGATAGCCACCGAGCTGCCAGAGCCGTGCACTGGCTCCTACTGGAGCAAACCGCTGCTGCAGCCAGGAGGTGACCACCCACCCAAGGCCAAACTGGCTGGGAATGCTGTGTGAATGTGCGAGGAGAAGGCATGGGAAAGGAGGTTTGACTCTGAGTCAAGGGCTGAGCAAGAAAGGAGTTGAGCTGGTTCAGATGCTCAGCTCCAAGTACTGCTCCATGGGAGGTGTTCCTGCTGAGGCTGGATTGGAAGAGCACGGTGGTGTGTGAGCGCTTAGGGAAGGGATTGCACAGCCAAAAAGAAGTTGCCCGGTTACCTCCAATGACCTTCAGTAGCTCAGCTGCAGACTTTAACACACTTTCTGCTTGTCTGAGGCTCTGCTCCTGTGGAAAGGATCTTTTTCTTGTAGAAAGCATCATCGCTCAGTTCTTCTGAAAACCTTCAGCATACTTCACCCATCCCCCAGCGTATCCAAACATGCGAAGATGAGGTTTTGCAGAGGAACGTATCTCCTGTTATTCTGGTGTAGTTCATGAGTAAAGCGCATTGAAGTCACCTGGTTGTTGAGGAGGTCTCATCTGCACCCTGATGTTTTGCCTGGTGATGGTGAATCTCACCCCTGTCTGGTTTAAGTCAGGAAAAGCACTAGTTCACCTGTTGGTGGCATTATCACCTCTTGTAATTTACCACTATCTTACTGAAATCAACTGAAGATTTAGATTGAATTGCTTACCCTGTTCCCCTTCCTTCCTCAGCAGTGAGGGGAGAAACTGGGATTTCCAAGAGGCAAGCGAAGTAGTTTGGAGCTCGCCCACAGCCCTCTCTGCTGAGCCAAAGGCAATCCTTTGCTTTTGATAGCTTTTAAAGTAGTGAAAAGGTTTGGTATTGTCACTGTGCATGTATGGAGCAACATTCAGCTGCTGCAACCATGATGGTCTGAGGGTATGTGTAAAGTGAAGTTGGATTTTTAACTCATTTGTTTCATCTGAATCCTTGGGGTAGGGGGAAACAAGAAACTCTTGGACATCTGGGCTGTTCTTCCCATCCGTATCTGCCTGTGTCTTATTGTGTGACCACTGACCTGCATGGGATGTCTCCACTGAGATGTTTGATGCCTGTATTTGAATGAGCAGATCACAGACATCCAGGATGTTCTGCCAGAAGCCCCAGTGGTTTGGCAGGTCTCCTGCAGCTCATGCCCCTTCTTGCTTTCACTGATGTCCGTCTTAATTGTTTTATATATACTGTTCCTTGCTGCATGGCAGAGTGTTTCCACAGTTCAGAACCTGTGAGCAGGAGGCTTTGTTGTTTGTTTTCACTCATGTACTGTTAACTTTATGTAAAGGAATATGAAAATAATTAGGTTGCTTTCGGCCAAGTTCGTTGGCAACATCATAACCCCCTGAATTCAGAATGATTTCATGGTTTGCTAGGGTTGCTGTAGTCTTTAGGTGAGTTCAGCTAGTTAGGTTGATGATACAGCCAGTTGCTTCAGGGTTTTCTGTCCCTTTTTTGCTATATATATATTTTTAAAGGTGAACAAAAGCCACTACCATTAGTAATGGCTGGGAAACATTCTCACAGTTAAAACTAGACTAGCCCACACACTTCAACAATCTGCAGTGGAAATGCTTGTCACCAGCTCTGCTAACAGTGGAGCGTGTAAGTCTTAAACAGCAATGGCTCTATAGGACTAGAGAAACAAATGGAAGGCTTGCTGTTTTATTAGCTCAACAAACTACACATCACTCCTGTCTCTACTTCCCTTTCTGCATAGCAATCTATGCCCTGTTTCCAAAATGCTCATGTAAACAATGGGGAGGGAAGCCTTTTGTGTGGCTTTTGCTAAGATTGCAAGTTGTGTGGGCAATGCAACTCGACAGAATTTCAATGAGATTTGCAACCTTATGCACACAGAAATATCTCATAACTCGTATTCTCTCTTAATTGACTTATTTTTTTTGCACATAATAATTTATATGAAGGCAAGAAGGGGAAGTGCTTTGACACAACAGTCAAGCCTGTCTTTGAAGAACCCAAGGAAATGTTGTCGGGGTAGATTTATTCATTCTCTAATTAAAACACTTTGATGCAAACATGGTATACTCCAGAATTTGTGAACTGCTGCTGTGCTTAGTGCTCCAAAGGTCTCTTCTCTTTCCATTAGTCAATGTGCTGCTCTGAACTGTATGTTATGCTTTCTTTTGGGGACCACTTGAATTGGGTTTTGTTGTTGTGTTTTGAATTTTGATGTTAAATCTTCACCATTTGGCTCCAGATATAACCGAAGAAGTTCAAGTCCCTGTTGTCTGTGCTGTACCCTTGTTCACTGTTGATGTCTCTACATCTATCGCTTTATCATGACAATAAAGAGGGATGTAGGTACTGCTCGCAGCACCCAAATTTATGTGCATAACGAGCAATTCAAACTGCTACCTACTTTATATTATACAAAGAATATGTTTGACAATGCGTGTGTGTGAAACACTGAATCACAGAGCTCTGGACAGTATGGTCTGCACTTAAGCAAAGTAGTGGGATTCACTAAGTTTATGTTGGGTGCTCCAGCAGATTGTGAATGTGGCTTTTCACCTCCCTGTTTGCAGATAGCTCTTTGCAGGGCTGAACACTTGCATGTTTTTGTTTTGCCTTTGCTTTTCCCCATCATCTCCCTTAGCAATGCAGTGTCTTTTCTATGTACTGGTGGCAGCTTCGTCCAAGTGCAGATCCTACCATGGCTGATAAAATCTCACATTGCACAGATGTCAAGGCAAAAAAACCACCCCAAACCCACAAAAACCCCACCAAAAGCAAACCAAATCAAACAAAAGCACCACCTCTCACAGGGTGTGACCTTTTTGGTTATTCATTAAAAAGTTTCAACACTGTATGAGATTGGGATGGAAGGTGGGTAAAATCTTGCCCTTGCAACTATTTGCATCTCTGGAATTTTGAAGGAGTCAGTGGGTTTTTCTTGTAAGAAAGGAGTCAGATACTTAGTAGTGATGGGGAAAATGGGCCCAGAGAATCTGGCCATTGAGGCTGCTCTCTTCTCCCTGCCTTGTTGCAGAACAGCTCAATGTGCTTTCTCCTCTCTGAAGTCTCAGCTGTGATCTTTCTCAAAGCCCATCAGCCGTGGTTTTTTTGTGGCATAAAATGTGAAACCTCCCACTTCTGTGCACCAAGGGAGGACTTGAAGAAGCCCTAGTGGGCAGAAAGGTGTCTGCCCCAGGAAACACCACCACTAGTAACAGAGGCATCTCTGGTGCTGTTGGCATCAGCAGGGCCTTCTGTTTTGCTCTTGCAAACACCAGTGGTACCAGTTTCCTGGGTGAGAGGATGTGCAAAATAGGATGTGGGGTCCCCATGAGCTCAGGGTGATTCTTGTCATGGAGAGCCTCTGTGCTGAGCCTTGTTCCCATCTGCACTACTGCAGTCACTGCTCTGGAGCATCAGGCAAAAATATGGCTTTCAATCTTGTAATGTGCTGCCCAAGCAAACGTGAAATATTTAATCTGGCATTGCCAAAGGGGTGCTTTATGACTTATGCCAAATTACATTATATAAACATAATTAAAGGGTTAGCTTTGTTTGAATCTGTCATTCCAAGCAATAAAGATGTCAGATAATTTATTGTTACATTTTGATACTCACCCTATTAAGCTAATAAGCTTTTCTGTGTGTGCATGTATGTATAGGCAAGCACATATACATACGAGCACTCGGTCACCTTATTTTAAAGGTGACTGAGTCTAAAGATGCTGCTGATGGGACCTGTAAGTGTTAAAGGTGGGACATGACTCCTGCAGACCAAACCTGTTAAGCTGTGATGGGCAAGGATTTAACAATATGACACATTAAAAACACATGATGCTTCTCATTTAAGAAAAAAGAAGCATTTTTAGTGAGTTACCTCTTCTGCCCTGTAGACCCTTCATGCCTAACACGTTTCATTTTGCCTAGTAACAGGGAGCATCCTCTTTTCCAGTGTGCTTTACCAAATATCCACCACTTTAGCCAAGCCAAGCTTGTTATCAAGGTAGGGCTAACTGGATGGCTTATTGAATATGGGTAAGGATTTAGCCAGGTACCTGCTTGTGCTGTAGGTACCATCAGCGGGCAGCCCTGGTGCAGTGTAGGATGGACCAGAGCAGTCACGAGAACCCAGGACATGTCTGTCATTAGCTGGGTTGGTTTCAGCTCACGATGATAGGTGCTTCATACACTGGGGGTGGTGCAGGCTCATGTGCTGGGTATGCGCTCAGCTTCTGGAGCAAAACCGCTCCATCCCTCCCTCCTACCCTGGGTACTCTATTTCGAGACCTGTGTTACAACCACTAAATCAATGGAAAAACAAACCCCAATCCTGTCAAGTACTAGGACAAATATTTTCAAGGCTATTTTAAGGTTTATAAAAAACATTAAACTAGAGAGTAAGATACACTTGACGCAATTAAACTGTTTTTATTTTAGCTGCACAGAAGGACTTTTTACTGCAGTACAGAAAGCAAAGATGCCTCTGAGTCTAAGACTTGCATTATTGGTGTCTGAGAGTATTTCTGAATTAGTAGGTGCAATTGTTCTCTTAAAACCTGTTGTCAAGATTGGCTTTGTTTAAAGCAGGCTTTCCTTTTTGTTGCTGTTGAGTAAAAGCACTGAGCCATAACATGCTGTTTGTTCACCTCTGCAGAACAGTGGGTGCACACAGAGCTGAGTTTGTCATTCCTTCACCATTTATATAGCATAAAGCCTCCTATTTAATACTGAGAGGTTGCAGTTGGATGCCTGAACAGCCCAGACATACTAGAGGATTAAAAAAAGAGTAGTTCAATTAAAGACCAGGGCAAAAATAGGTTCACGGGTTTTCTGGTTCAAATTAAATTCTTAAAAGCCTCTTTCCCAAATTTCTTCCATTCGAGTTTTGGATGCAGTCCTAAAGCTGGGTCTGAAACCCCAAATTACACCGCAGTTTGTGCCCACGTCAGTGACGGGCTGGATCCAAATAGCAGATATAACCACAGTGGAACCCAGGGAAGCTTTGGGTCTCCTGCCTTACCCTTTGCCTTGTGGATCCTCTCTGCCATGCAGGACTCCCATCTGCCCATCCCCATCTAATCCATCCATGGCCAGTCTGGGTAAATGTCATCTGTTATATGAATATAATAGGCTCTGTGTTAGCTGTAAGGACCAGTAGGGAAGGAACAGTCCTTATGCTGTTTATAAGTTCAATTAATAAATTAAACCTGGTGGGAGACCTGCAACTTTTCCCAGTTGTTCTCCACGTATCGTGACAAAGCTCCTCATTTTGGGAATGGTTTCTAGGGGGGTATCTGGCTTTCTGATCTGGGGTTTGGTTTGGGCTCATCTCTACCCAAAATATTATTTTGACCACTCTTTGTATTTCATTTCCATACTTTTCCTTTGGAATGCTTTGAGAAAAGATTCTGCCAAAGACAGAAATGCTTTGAGCCCTGGAAAACATTTTTTGCTGTGTATATGGAAGGCGGTGTTTTACTTGGCTTCGCTTGTGAAATACATGGCACAACCTGCATGAAATATTTGAGGCTGTGAGGAGACATGAGCAATTCTTGAAGGGAGGTGGGAGGGGATAAAAAAAGGAGAAAGAAAAAAGTTAATTTTCATTCAATGGTCTCATTTGCTTATTGCCACTCCCAGATAGGAGGTGTGGGGCAGAGCGAGGAAGACGATTTATGAACTTGTAAAATCAAAGCTGTTATAAAGTTAGAAAGAAACAAAACAACCCCCCCAGAAGCTCAGGCTCATGACAAGGTTTCTACATCTGTGAGCAGGATTAAACCATTAGTGTTTGATAAAAATTCATGAAGCTTTCGAAGCACCGAAGGTTGAGATGAAAGCGCTGCCTCATGTGCCCAGATTGTGGGGAAAAGGGATGCCAAGTGCTCTGGACCGCACCTGGGAGGGCTTTTCCTGTGGAGGGTGCAGTATGGCGTGGAAGGTAATGGGCAGTTAATAGGGTTGTAGGGCAGTTTAGGGTGGCAGGGACCTTTGGAGCTCAAAGCAAAGTTGGCAGTGAGTTGCTGCCTCCATGGGCTCCTCTTCTGCCCCTGGAGTGGCCAAGTGGCTCCTAATATATATGTGGAGAAGAGAAGACAGATGCAACTAAATCTGGCTCAACCCATTCTTCAGTACTGAGCCCAAACTAGAGCAGTCCCTGCATTGCCCTTTTTAAGGCTGGTGCTTCTTGGAGGTCCCAGCATGACAGGGGACTTGGGGGTAATGCAGAGCTGTGGCTGCTCAGCCTGCAGCCCATGCCTGTTCCTCCACGATGTGGTGCAAAAAGCCTGTTTGACCTTGTGTCTCAAATGTGCAACTTTGATTTGCATCCGTTGGTTCTGCCTGTGACAAGATTTTGGCTACAGGAAGAGGCTGTGATAGCGGGCACTGCTTCCAGGCAGTGTGTTGTCATCCTGTTTGCCAAACACACGTTGCGTCGAAGCAAGGAGAATGGCCACTGTTTGCACCCTATATGCTCTCAGGACCCTGTGATAATACACCATGATGATAATCCTACCTCTCAGACTTCCAAATCCAAGGCACAACTACCAAGATGTAGGCAGAGCACCAGCAAAGAAGAGGTTGGGGTTGCTGCAAGATGCATCAGCCATGGGACATTAGCTGGCTCCTCAGCACCGCTCCTGCCTGCAGCTGGTGGGCACTTTGTGCTCTAGTTTGCTTGTAGTTCGTTGTTTAACGGCTCGCCTGGCAGCTCTCCTGACATGCCTCCACCTGCAAGTGAATGTCTTCTCTGCAGCCCCTGGTAGAGCAGTGCCCCAGTTGGGAAAGCTTCTCTGTGAGATGCTTGAGGGCCTGGGAAGGAGAAGCAGGGCTTGGAGGGGCCAGATGTTCCCTGGAACAACCCCTCACTCCATCCAGGCACCTTTCCACTTGTCAGGGGAGCTTTTATTTCTCCAGAGCAGATAAAACTGTTAGAATGGCAATAAAGTAGTAAGGTTGAGGCTCCACGGGCACCTCACGGGTTGCTGCTTGTTCACTGCTGAAAAGCATTGGTTGTTTTTCTTCTGTTGTGAAGTGTCCTTTGCTGGGGTGCTGCCAAGGGCAGTTACTTCCGCTCAGGGGAAAGTGTGTGGGTCTGGTACCTATGGGACAGATGGGATCAGCAACGTGGCAATTTGCTGGATTTTGGAGCTTGGCACAGCCAGAGTGGCACGGGTTACCCTGCTCCAGTGGCCTCCATGTCCACAGCACAATGTGGGCTCTACACCAGCAGCTCAGGCACGTTCTATGTCTTTTCAATGCCTCTTCATTTTGCTGCTTTCTTGTCATGGTCCGATAGGCATAAATGGTGTTTTGGAGGGGGAAAGAGGAAATTTATAGACTTCTAAGTTCAACAAAAAGTGTTGCAATGAGACTGATGCTGGCCAAAATGTCTTGATGCCGCTATTCCTGCCAGCAGCCCATGCTGTGGTTGGAGCTACAGTTTCTCCTTCACAGCATGCTGATGCGTGGTCCTTAGCATATCTGTATGTTATTTCTGAAGGGTTCCAAGACTTAACTTTCCTCTGCAGACCTCCAAACGCCAGTGCAAACTTAGTCAATAAACCAAAAAAAGGCTAGAAGATGTGCTGCTAGCAGGCGACGTTGGAGATCAGATGATGCTCACAGTTGTTCCTATGGTTTCTCTCCTCAAACCTGTATTTTCCTGCAGCTGGAGCAAATCTTGGCAGAGACACAGACGTTGCACTGGGGCAAACGAGAGCAAAACCACCAAGAAGACCTTAGGATGGCTGGTTCCTGATATAGTTTGTCTGCACTGTTGCCTCCGTGTTCCTCCCAGCAGTAGCAGCTCCTCGGATCTATCAAACCTTGAACCATCCAGCCCAATCTCTGTCAGCTCATCTCCAGCTTGAACTTTTATCATAACTGACAAGAAAAGATTGCCTTTTGAGTGGAAGAGAGGTTCTCCCTTTTAGGCTCCAGAAGCAGGCACTTTTACTGCAGGAGTCATTAAATCTGTTTAATTTGGCTCTATTGGCGTGCTGGTACCTGTTGCAATGCAGGAGAGCCAAACATCGTCACAACAATGCTTGTGCACCCTCCTATAGGAAGTCCTGGGCTTCAGGATGAGGAAGAAGGGAAGCAGGAAAACTGTTTCAGGGAGCGATGCTTTGCTCTCACTTGATTAGGATGCTCTAAATAACCCACTGGGGAGCAGGCAGGAGGAAGGCGCATCCGTCTGCCAGCCAGAGCGGCCAAGATCGGTTCATTGCTAGCATCAAGTGAGCAGCTTCTTGTTTTTGGTGCACAGAAGCTGAGGGACCTGCTGGAGGATGGGCTTGGGGATTGAAAGGGATGTTGTTGCTTAGGAAAGGGAAGTGTGGAGCAGCCAAGACAAGTGCAGCTGGTCTCAATCAGCTGAGCTGGGAGGGAAGGGCAAGGAAGCCAACCTGCTCCCCATGGGGGAAGAGGAGCTTCAAGGAGGTGATAAAACACTATGAGACAGGGGAAAGGTTGCACAGTGCAATGGGGAAATGCTGTGTGTGATGCTTGGATCTCCCCCGGCTTTGGGTGGGATTTGGGAGGAGCAGGGCTGGAAACGGAGCATCCAGGAGTGAGTGATGGAGATGTGGGGTCGTGTCCCAAAACACTGACCTCCCGGAGGGGTGTTTGTCTTCCTCATCCTCACTGTGGTGCAGTGTCCTTGCACTTCCTCTTGTTTCAGGGCATGGTCTAGATATAATTTGGAAGAATTAAGAATTGGGCAAAAAAGCCATCCCAGTGCTTCAGTGTAGTGAGCATGATTCCAAACGGGTGCTCTGTTTAGCTAGACAGGTTCTGCCGTCCATGCTTGGTTTGATCTTCCAAAATAACAGGGTGTGAACTTTGATATTTCCACGTTGTATGGCAAGAAATAACGTGTCTGTAACAGTCTTAATCCTGAGTATTACCTCTCCTCCAAACCTCAGAGATGTACTGATATACACACCCTGCCTTCCTGCATGCGGGTGGATAATTGGAAAGAAAAAATCCTGTTGTCTGTATGTTGGTACATGTCCTTCCAAGCAATCCCGTTTTCCATAGGGATCACATGCAGTTGAAGCGCAGCTGTTGTTGGTGTCCGGTGTTCTTTGCTGTGCATTGTGCTCATAAACAAAAAGTGAGACAAACTTCAGTTCCTCATCGTTTTAGACAAGAGAACTAAGCAAGAGCTTCAGAGCCCTGTGCCAATGCAGGAATGAATAACTGACTTTTCTTAGAGGCAATTTCAGGATGGTATAAATTGAATATATTGGATTAAATGATCACGTGGATTGTTACTTTTGATTTTGTTTGTAATATCTTTTCATGATAATGGTAAACCCAACAAATTAAATCCTCTAATTAAAATCCTCTTGCTGGGGATATGAATAGTATGTAAATGGTTCCATTTGCCCACTTACACATCCAAAATGGGGATACAGAAGTGCACAGCCTACACCTCCAAGAGATAATATCTCTTCCACTATCCTGTCACCAGCCTGGTCCAGTTGTCTGCATCTCTCCATGTTACACAACCATGAGTCAGGAAAAAGCCCGTAAATCTAAGGCAGTTTTAGAGAACCTTGTTTCTTGTGTTTTTGAAAAGTTGTTATTATTTTTGTTCTAAATGAATTCATAAATGCCTCTTTTTAAAACAAAAAAGAGACAAAGAAAGAAAAGCCTTGCACCTTCCTCCAGGTGAACACCAGCTACTGACTGAGACAAGACAGTGCAATACCTCTGTTTCTGCTTTAAATTCTAATACAACTGAAGTTTTGTGACATAAATTGAGTTGTTAAGACTGTTGGACACAGGCTGAAATGTGAGTGCATAACAGGAACCCATACAGTGGTTGAAGAGATCGGGGGGGGGGAAATAATACTTGGAATTATAAGAAATAATTCCAAAGTATCTTCACTGAAATTAATGACTTTATTTTGGCTTCATTCTCTTGTAAGCAGGAGGTTGGCAGCAGCCGGGATAAGAATGTGGCTGAAATAAGAGAGAGAAAGCAAAGAATACAAGCTAGGAAATGATGCAGAATTGGTTTCTTAATAAAACCCCCTCTCTTTCTATAACTTTTTTTACTTATTGGACATTTTTTGGGGAAAAGCAATTGTAAAAATTAAGTGGAGTGGTAGAGAGGGGGGTGTGTGAGACGGGACTGGTTTGGCTTAAAACCTGAGGTTATTCACATGGTCTTCTCTGGTTGCATTAAGTCTAATAGAAGGAGAATAAAATAAGAAGATGAGGGAGAGGACACCAGCCCCGTGCTCAGCAAGGTATCTCTCACAGGATCAGGCAGCCTCTCAGGCCCATTCCCCTTCCACGTGCTATGTGGCAGTGGTTTGTGTATAGATTAAAGACTAACAAGCAGTGCTGTGCTCAGGTTGGGGTCCCTTTGTCATTAAGAAGTTCAGACCCTGGTGTACAGCAAATCCTCTGCTGTTACAGCAGAGCAAATGCAGCGGAATCGCAGCAAAGGCAGGTTTCATGCAAGTAAACTGGGACAAATTCTCAGGATTATTGTGATTACAACATATTTATCTCATGTTACATCTTAGGCAGCAAGGTGGGATGGTCCCTGTGCCCTGCTGAAGCCCCAGATATCTGAGGAGGGTCATGAAGATGCCCTGAGGGCTGTAGCTCCTCTCCTATAAAGACAGGCTGAGAGAATTGGGGTTGTTCAGACTGGAGAAAAGAAGGCTCTGGGGAGATATTCTAGCAGTCTTCCAGTGTGTAAAGGGGGCCTACAAGAAATTGGAGAGGGGCTTTTGACAAGGGCATGTAGTGACAGGACAAGGGGGAACGGCTTTAAACTGACAGAAGGAAGGTTTAGAGGAGATATCAGGAAGTAATTTTTCCCTGCAAGGATGGTGAGACACTGTCATAGGTTGCCCAGAGAAGCTGTGGCTGCCCCATCCCTGGCAGTGTTCAAGGCCAGGTTGGACACAGGGTCTTGAAACAACCTGCTCTAGTGGAAGGTGTCCCTGCCTGTGGCAGGGGGCTGTAACTAGAACACCTTTAAGGTCCTTTCCAACCCAAACCATTTGATGATTCTATGAGATTCCTGGGGACCACAGTGTCTTTGGGGTAAAGCCCTGCTTTTTGTGCCCCCTGACACCAGGAGACCTTGGATTAAACATGGCTCACCACGGCTGGATATGCTGGCAGTGGGGCTGGGTTTGTCCTCTCCTGGTCTTTCACCTTCTACAGTTCCTATACAATGTTGTTTGCCAGTCCACAAATGCAATCTATAGCCCCTTTCAACAGCTGTGGGGGTGCTACTCTTCATGCCATTGATGAAGTATTTGTTGACCCAGCCATTCCTGTAGTCAGTTTGCAATGTCCACCACTGCACAAGAGATTCACAAAAACAATTGAGTCGGGTCAATTGGATTATCCCATTGCTGTTTTGAATAACTCCCGGGCAGGTTGTGGTGCTTTATGAGACCATCTGCAACCTGTCCTCTGTCTCCAGAGGCTTAAATACAGAAACCCAGTCCTGCAAAGAGACCTCTAGTGTGCTCTATTAGAATGGGAACTGTAACATTCTCAGACGTGGCTGTGAAGTGTTTGCAAGATGATGGTGTAATAGATAGCACAGTGCTGTAATTCTTGTTCAAATGCATTCAAATGGCTTTAAAGATAAAAAGCAAGCACCCCAACAGCCCTGAACTGGTCAGGCAGTTGAACTAAATGATTGTTACAGGTCTCTTCTAAATAGTCTATTCTATTCAGAACATCTAGGACTTGATATTTTGTTGTTGAGTCCCAGACACACGCAGATATGTTTGTGTTTAACACAAGAGTAGTGTGTCTTCATTCCTTGCTTTTAAGCTGTGTGTACCCAAATGCTGCCGTTGTTGAGGCATTATCACAAGCGACTGTGTCATTTGAGTAGGTCGTTGAGATGAGTGTAAATAGAATGTAATTAGAGAGATGTGGATGAGCAATAACTGGCTGTCATTCTGGCAGCAGCATTATTCAGGGGCAACCACTAGCAAGGGTAATGAGATGGATGATGAACCAGTTTGCACCTAGAGCTCATTGTGAAGGGGGGAAAAAAGATCATGCTTCAGTTTAAGGGAAGACGGGAGCCACTGGAAGTAATACTCTGCATACAGAATGCCAGAGGTGTTGATGGGAGTGATGCTGAGTGCAAAAGGGCTGGATTTTGTGCATGTTGGGTTTGCAAACAGATGGGGTCAGGCACCAGCTGAGCAGCTGTGCAAAGGGAGTAACTCTCTTGTGTTCAACAGGCAGGAAAAAAGGGTGGAAAGCAAGTTAAATTGATCACAAAGAACCAACCCGGTGTTTATGTAATGGCAAATGGTTATTTTAAAAGACAACAAGGGAAGGCCTTAGAGCAGGGAGCAGATTATGAGATAGAGTTAAACCTTTATATATATACACACGCACATACACATGCACACACATAGATATCTATCTATCTATCTATCTATCTACCTATATGAAGTCCTGGGCAGGAAAGCATAAGCTTTCAAAACGAGTATGTACAAATGCTCACACTTATTCACTAACCCTTCCAAAACGTGTCCCATGGGCATTCCCACACAGCACCAAGTGAATCTCTGATTCGGGAGGAAGCCATGTTGCTGAACGGCAGATGTTCAAGTTACCACTTGCCCTCTGTCCCCTTGGATGACAAGCCTGCTCCAAACCAGCCCTTCCCTCTTCTTCCAGTCCTCTCACCTGCCCTGTGCTCAATATGAGCACTTTGATTCACTTCCCATAAATACAACTGCATGAACATTAACGTGCATGGTGGGAAAAGACAGAGCTTAGAAATACCTGGTGGGTGCAGCTGGGGTAGAAACATCTTCAAGAAGGCAAAGCTGGAGCATTTTTGCCCCTGTGGTGATGGGTACAGGGCTGAGAGAGGTGCTGGTGTTATAGAGGTGTAAAGTGCTCCTGCTAGTGCCAGTGAGGGGAAGAACACAGGGTGGGACAGGAGCCCTCTGGGCATGTGCCCATCTGGGAGGGTGACAAAGGCAGAGGAAGCCGACAGATGTGTGTGGGCAAAGTCACCCCTGGAAGGGTGCATGGACAAGCCTGTGGGGTTCTGGTGAACCAGGGTTTGCTTTTCTCTATGAACGTGGCACCTGGGGTATTTTCAACCTGCTTCATTTCCTCCTGATTGCAGTTTTTGTCATGAGATTGAGCTATTCAAATATTAATGCATAATAGATAGTTAGTCCCTAGCATGCTTTAAACTTCTGACCTCTACAGTTTTTCCTCTCTGTATGCAGGCCTTATACCATGTCCCTGTGTGCCTGTGCATTTATTCAAGGCTTATGAATTAAGGGAAAGACAACTTTGGTGTAACATCAATCTGACAATTCTTACTCTTCTAAAACATGGCACAGAAAGAGGAGGTGAAGACACAGGATTACAGAACTGAGCCAGAAAACACAGTATCTCTTTTGCATAATGTTTTAAGAGGCCACACAAACCTCGTGTCCTAGGGAAGATTGGTAAGAGACTGGAGTATGGCATTATACTAGCCCTAAGGGAATAGTAGCTCTGAATTAGCATAAGGAAGATAGAGGCACTTAATGGTTTCCATTATAATTCGTTTTCCCTTAGCAATTTGTTACAGTTTTCAGCTTTTGGGCTGAAATTTTCTGGGCTTGTTTTCCACCTGGAAAAAAGCATACATAGGTATGTATATACTTACTTCAACCAAATATTACCAAGTCATCTCTGCATCTAAGTTTGTGGTGCAGTAAAGTTAGTGTCAGGGAGCTGAGCTGCAAGTGCCTTTTGGAGCACAGCTCTTTACTTAAAGGTGTCTGCAAAAAGCTCCTGCAGAGAGCAAAAGTAATAACTAACTTGGTTTGTGTTGAGCCTGTGAAGGCTTCAGCTAAGGAAGGCTTGGTATTGATGCCTAATGAGAAGCATAATAATAAATGTAGCTATATATCACCTAGAAACATCTGAGGAGGAGGGAAGGGGTTCCTGAAAGGAGCTGCAGAGCTAAGCCTGCATTCCTGAGAGTTTATATAGGGTAGCTTGGGGCTGTTACAATATCTGTGCATGAGCCTTTGCATGGGGCACTCTCCACTGTCTGTGAGATAAGGAGGAGCATTATCTCATCTCCCAGCACTCGTGGGGGTCATTCTCTGCTGCATGAGGTAACCTGTGTGTGGGGTGGATGTTGCAGTAATGCGGCCAAACACGTCCCGCACATGGGGCTTCATTTCATATGAGCTATTGCTGTTGTTCTTAGTGTCAGGGTTTTGGGAAGGTTTTCTTCAAAGGTCATCTAATTCAACCCCTCACAATGAACAGGGACATCTTCAGCTAACTTACAGCTAAAATTGCATTTAAATGTGGATCTTGACATTTGAGCTGGTGGAATTTTCCAGTGATAGGTAAAATTAGATCTTTGTTTTTGTTTGCTATCTGCCATTCACTCTGTTTGCCTTGGTTAAGTTTCCAGTTTTCCTTTTATACAGTCTTTTCATTCTGATTAAACATGCTTGGTGGGAACATTCTTGCTCTGTGCCTGATCTGTAGGAAGATGCCTTGCTAAGCAGGACCTGCATGCATCCCAGACTTCACTGGAAACTCAGGATATTTTTCCCCTTTTGAAATCAGGTCCATTAGCAAGTATCACTGTCTAACTATCACACTAGATACAGCCAAGGCAATAGCCTGAGTGCTTTATTTAATGGCTAAAGATGCAGAGCGGGGAATGTATTCTTGCCTCTGTCAGTGATGGTTTCAGGAGTTTCAGCACATCGCGTATCCCACTTGTACTCATTTAACCCCCTGTACCCATTAATGGTGATTTGCCTCTGTGAGCTGTCACGTTCCTCATTTAGCTCAGCCTTGTAAACTTAAAATCCTCAGACAACTTAAAAAGCTGTTTCAGCACAGATCAAGCTCCTAAACTACTTTTTTGGTATCCAGAGCTTCTTTTGGTATTGATAAAGGTACTTTTTTCATAAGCAGAAACTTTTTATCAACTCAGGATTTTGCTATTTGCTCAAGAAATGGATACTTAACCCCCACTGTAATCCACTAGTGAAGCCACTGCCACTGCAAGTGCAACCCTGCTCCTGGGCTTAGAAGTTGTGTCGGTAGAAGCAAATGAGCTTTGAGGAATAAAATACTTTCTTCAGTTGCAATTGTCTCATGGTGAAAACTGAGCACTATTGCAGGAGTTTGATCTTTATAGATCAGATGAAGCTGATCTTGGTTCCAATTCGTATCTACACTGTGGTGACTGGATATCAAGGCACATCTTGAATATCAAGGATATCCCCAAGTGTTTGTATGTTCCAGTGACTTTCCTTTTAATTTGAGAGTGTTCTTCTGGCTTGTGCTTGCTCAGAAACTTGTCTCCTTTCCACTCTGAACATTAATATTCATGCAATTAAAGGTTTTATACAGGTTGTTCCGTACCTTCCTAAAAATAACACATATATGTTTGTTTAATAGAAAGTTAATATCATTCTGGAAGGTTACAGCTATCCTAAACTTTAGAGGACATGAACTATTTTCATGAACAGTTAAAAGCAGACAAGCTTTCTCCCCTTTAAGGCAAGGAACTCTTTGTTCAAAGTAATTGTATTTCATGGGGGAAGGAGAATTTGTCCCTCAAACTCAGCTTTGAAGACATCATGGTTAGCTATGGAGGAGTCAAATGAACAAGTGAGCCACTTTTCTTTAGCAAGCATCCAGTGTTTGGGGAGCTGGGCTGTGCTGGGCAGTACGGTGTGTGCCTGGGCACGTGCTCCCACCTGGGAGATCAATGCTTTCCATTAATAAATGGGCAGACTTTGGGCAGGAAGGATGCACAGTCAATAGGAAACAGCTCCCACGAGCAGAGGCAGTGCTAACACATTCACACCCAGCTTCAATGTGCAATGGGAGATTTGCTTTTCACAGCTGGCTCACCTTCCCCTGCCAGCCATGGAAGTTATTTGGGGTGAATAAATAGCTGGAGGCAAGAATGGGAGGAAAGGGATGAGGTCAACTGATGGAGAGATGCAAGTTTTCCTGGTTAAAGACATCAGAAGTAACTTTCCTGCAGGCAGCAGTGCTGAGAAGTGCCTGACATGAGTATTCCCAATGGGTTTGTGGTTGAGAGTCCCAGTTTCCCAGCTCTGCTTCAGCCAGTCACCCCAGCTGGCATCTTGTGACTGCATCCTGCTTGCAGTTGTTTGAAGAAGGATGGTGTTACTTATAGGTGTAGTCAAGAGTATGCTAAGGAGGTAATTTCACCATGACAAGGAAGTGACTGTCACATCCACGTGGTAGGACTCTATTCTTGTCCAGTGTAAAGTAGACTTCAGTATTTGCTTGATGTAGGGCATTGCCTTCTAAATTTTAAATGCATATTGAACTTGCTGAAGGGACAGGGGACTGGTGGTTATATGGCTTCAATCCTTAGAGGCTTTGAATCATGTGTTTGGCAGGAGGTGTCCATATAATATAACGAATCTGGGGTCATGAGATTTGTCCAGCACAGGATGTGGAAGGGACATCTCTCCATGCGATGGCCTTTCAGGCCACTGGAATTAAACTGATTGTCCAAAACACTCCTGGGCAGCTGGGAGTTCCCAGGAGAGCTGGGAGTGGGATGCCAAAAGAAGGAAGGCTCTGTGGGTCCTTCACTATACCACCCCAGGGGAGTAAGGTGTTACCTAAGCTGCTCTGCAGTCTAAAAGGACCATAACAATGATTAGGGAATGAATGAACTGGGCAGATGTGTCTCCATATGTGTGAAGTGGTAAAACAACAACTGAAAAAGTGACTAAAGCCAGAGGAATGAAAAAGCTGAATGTGATGACGTCAGAAGGTCTGGTTAGTGCAGGTTGTGAAAAGTGTTTTCAATGAACTGCCTTAACCAGGAAAGGCTCGTAGGTGAGGAAAAGCTTTGCTCTGTGCATTTCTTCAGTTAAGAAAACAAATAGAGTTGAGGGAAAGGAATGAGGTGGAGACAAAACAGGGAGAATATTGTATTACCTGCTATAATGAGCAGCGTGGCCTCATACAGCACAAAGCAGAAGGTGCTGGCCGCCTCGCCTTGGAGAGGGGGCTGAGATGAGTTACCCTGGTAAGAAGATGAAGGCAAGAGAGCATCATGATCATGAGAAAGCTTTTGGTTTTCCTATCGCTGCAGACAAAGAGGTGTAAGGAAAGACTCAGTAAAGTGAAATATTGAGGAGTTCAAAACCAATAAGAAGGTGGATGCTTTCATGCAGCACATGAAAGTGGGGTCATGAATATGTGCCCCTGCCCCGCAGCCTGGCCCAGCAAGTGAATCAGGAGTTGGACTGAGTCCATTTTGATTGCTCACATTTTGTATTCATTAATCCACTCGTTCATTCATGAGCTGCCTTAAGGTGTTGCTAGAGTTAAATCCTGAAAGAGATACACAAACAAGCCCAGCATGCAAAGCAGTTCCTCGAAGGGCTGTGCAGCAAGCAAGCCCCCAGAGAACGCTGAGAGGAATGCAGCAATCGGGGCATCACTCACTTTGTTAGTAACTTCTTTGCCTCTATCTTGTGAAAAGTTTGTTTTGGCAACCGTGGAGCTTGAAGAAAAACTGAGTGTTCCAGTCGTAAGTATTGCGTGTCTTTCCTGATCTGGAGAGAGCCGCCTGGATGGGAAAGGATAGGATTGTTTGCTGAGAGCAATGGATGGAGTCTGTAGATGGAAGGATAAGGCTTTCCTGCTAAAACTGAGGAATATCTTTCTTTGATCCCCAGTATAGCTTGACAGCAGACAGAATATTGCAGACCAGTAATTGTAAGTGGAATTAATCCCTGTGGAAGTTTTGAGGCCAGTTAACCTCAGCAGAGGAATAAAAGGTGGTAGATAGTACAGCACACTGTGGCTGTCTGTCCATGCTACAAGTGGTTTCGCCCTGGAACTTTGCTCTTGAACTTGAACTTGAGCTGGAGTCTGTGCAATTAGGACAACTGGTGAGCTTGAGCTTGTGTGGGCTTCAGCCTGTGCTTGGTACCCAGCTGAAACATAGATGTGGGATCTGACTGAAGGTACGGTGAAGCTAATGATACTAGTGTCCTCTGAAAAGACTCATGAAGTAAGCCCTTAAAGGAGAAGCTGGTTTAAGCAACTGTCTCCTTACTCATCTTGCATCAAATTCCATCATTCTAGGTATAAGGTCAGAAGCTGAAATTCATAAACCTACTAGATAGCACATGACAGAGGCATTACTTCACCAGAAGCTTTGGACAACGTGGAGAGCAGTTCCCACAACCATCTTGTTGTCAGTCTTTAACTGTCTCAAACCCTCTTACTCACATTGCCCCACAGCCCTTGCAACATTTGTAAGGCACATCATCTATAAACAAGGAATCAGTAATCTCTGCAGGCCAAATCCTTTCAGCCAAACCCAAATAACTGTTTAGTTACAGTCTTCTATTTAAATGGGGTATTTTCTTCCATAGATGATCGGGAAAATTTGTCCCCTTGGAGGAGATTTTGGCTGAGCTCATAAGTAATTTCAATTCTTACGACTGTAGAATAAACTTTTGTTTTGGCAGCTGCAGTGTCTAGCCTTGTTAGTTTAGTTTATTTCTTTGTGAGCTCTGAAGAGCTTGGATTAAGCTCCAAGAAGTGGTGACCATAGCAAACACAACAAGAGCGAATCTCCTGCTTTCCTCTTCCCTGTCTCTCTGAGGCTGGGTGCTGCATAAGGGTTTGGTGCTGCAGAGGCACCTCCTGAATCCATGCAGATGTTCAAGCAATAAACCTTTTCTATCTCTTGTCCATGCAGTATCTGAGGACGACGGGGATCTCCCATAGGGTCAAAACTACCTGCATTCTAGTTGTGCAAGCTTCTTCCTGATTTTGAGGGTTGCTGTAGGATGAATAGTACAGGCACACAGCAGAGGAACGGGCTACAAGAGGAATATAAAACACAAGAGGTTTGGAGGGTTTGTTCTGTTTATCTGTTTATGAAACATCTGCTTCTTTTCAACTGCAATAACAGGCTGGATGTTGCCTTGATCTGTTATTGCAATTATTATTTGTATTATTGTAAGGCCTAACTGTTAATGGCAGTGCCTCTCCTGATGACTGTACACATTGTTGTTGTTTGGCACTGACACAAGCAGCAAAGCTGTTCTCATTTGACTGGCAGATCTATCCAATCTCCACAGTTCACAAAGCAGCTCGGGAAGCTGCTGTCCCCTGGGAGTGCCCATGTGCTTGAATTTATGAGGCTGCCTTGAATAAAGGCCTAGAAGTGCTGCTGTTGAGAAGAAACTCAGTGCTACTGTTTGTGTTTTGTGGTCCTGGGCTTTTTTTTTCTTACGAGACTCTCCTTTAGAGGTTTTTTTTTCCCCAGTGACTATGTTATTTTGGTAGGAACTTCTATTTTTCCTTTTCTTGGCAACGTTATCATGTTACCAATGTGATTTCTCTTCATCACGGACTGCAGCAATAGGACAAAGGGTGATGGGTTTAATTTAAACAGGGGAAGTTCAGGTTAGATATAAGGAAGGAGTTCTTTACTGTGAGGGTGCTGAGGCGCTGGAACGGGTTGCCCAGAGAAGTTGTGAATGCTCCATCCCTGGCGGTGTTCAAGGCCAGGTTGGACAGAGCCTTGGATGACATGGTCTAATATGAGCTGTCCCTGCCCATGGCAGGGGAGTTGGAACTAAATGATCTTAAGGTCCTTCCCAACTCAAACCATTCTATGATTCTATAAGCAAAGACTTTGGTTTAGAGTCATGATGAGCACGAGGACGTTATTCCAGCAGTGGACAATGAATGGTTAAATACATTTAATTGGCTTGCATGTTTTATATCAGAATAACATGTTAACTGCCAAATAACTAATACTCCACGGACTACTACAATTGCACACACAAGCTATAAGAATGCCTCTGATAAAGCTTTATCTTGGTCAGTGTTTATGCAAAGAAAGCCACTTCAAATGAGTTATTGCAAGTTTCCTCCTTCTTGGAGTAAATTACTACATTCATTGTAAATTACATCCCTGTGAATTCTGAATGATTTGTGTTCCTGTGTAAAGGTTTTTCCTCTGTACACTCCATGCACTTCCTATTATTCCATGTCCAGAGAATTTCTTTCCAGTGACTGGGCTCACTCCAAACATATCTGTGGTTTATGCCGAAAACTGATCACAGTAAATACTCAGATTGTTTCAGCTGTGCCTCTCTGTGTGTATCTACCCTGAGCTTGGCTTAACATTAATACAGTTGAATGGGGATGGTTTGTTTTTCTGTGACTGCATCTGTTCCGTGGATGCTTCCATGTCTCCTAGATTTTACTCTGGTTGAGCATTTTATTGAAGTATGGACTGATGAATGTGCTTATTTTAGGAGAACATGACAAAATAATAGATCATTGCACACACCCACATCTGAAATAAACCCTGTGTTGTAAACAGCACCTGTGATTATCAGAATCAAAATAGCATTACAAATGCAATTAATTTGTGGCTATTTAATGCTGTCATAATAATGTATGTTTCTGTTTCTGATTTTTGCTGATCATTGTGAACACCACAATATTTTGGCTTTGTACAGTATGAGTAAAGAGTAAGTTGTAGAGTTCCTAAAAGGTGTCACGAAAATACTTCCATTAGTGGGTGGCCAAATAAAAAGGTATTTAGTAAACATGAAAACAGCCATCTAAGGGCATGCCTGCATGGATGCATGCAAGCAGATGTGAGCTCCTCTCTTGCTCTGCAAGCCAACTGGGCACAAGCCAACTTCATTCAGAAGCCATGAAGCTATGTCCATGCAGTGCTGGGCTTAAATATTCCACCCTCTCTGTTAGGAGCATGTTTTAGTTCCCCTCAAGAAGCCAGAGAGCTCATGCAAGCATGATGTGATGCTGAAGCCAGCTTGAATCAAGCTGGCTTGGAAGGCAGACAGAGGAGCCCGCGTGTGTCTGCACCCATCTGTGTAGACATGCCCTAAGCCAGGCTGGGTGAAATTTGGAACCTCAATTAAAAAAGCTGTTAATTAATTCAATAGGCCAAAATGTTGCCTGCAGTCAGTATGAATCTGTATTGGACATGAAGAATGTTTTTGCACTTCCTGAGCAGACAAAATAATGGAGCTTGTATCTTTGAAGTTGGAGATGACAAAATTGACTTAGAATGCTTCTGTTTGAAAACACCTTTGTGTTTTTTATCTCAGGTTGGGTGCTCATGTGGTTCCCATCCTCATAGTGCCTGGACACCCTGTGGTCTTTGATGTGCAACTCTAACAACACCCCTGTGAGAAGGGAACATGATGTTTTTCCCATTGGGTAGGTGGGGAACAGAGGCCCAGAGACAAAAGGGAGCTTTCCCAAGGCTACATGCTTCCTCATGCAGTGACATCCTAAACTGGCTCCTCCAAGGAGTCATAAAGTGTCTCGGGCCTCCCTCAGAACTTCCCTTAGGGTCTTTTTAATACAGAAAGTTTGGTGCTTTTGCTTTTCTAACCTCTGTGTCTAACATGTCATGCACTGACCTGGAAGTATAAGGTCAGTATGGGCAGGTCCCTCTGCTCCATTGCCACTAATAGACGTGCATAGCCAACATGTGGTCTTGTGCCCTGACCTCTGACCATCCTCACAGTTTCAGTGCTAGGAAACACCTTGGCACAGATTTAGCCTGCATTAATTCACACTCTCTTATCTGGTGTCCTGGCACTGTCCAGGGGAAGATGTGAGCATGGGGCTGTTCCCAAAGCTTCTCTTCTTGGGATGGGGAGAACATACACTTGACCAGCCTTTCCCGTGTGCTTTTTCCTGTGTGCTTGTCTCTGGCCCTGTCCAGGGCTGGGGATCAGCCCTTTGCTCTGTTTTATCTGGCCTTCTGGGCATCGTATCACTTCATTTTCAAAATGCCCCCATGGACTTCCAGGGAAAAGGGGATACTGCTTGGCCTCCCGCTCAGGTGGGACAGGATGCGGGGAGGAACACTGCGTTGTGGAAAACATCCGAATTACAGGCCCATTTGGGGGTGAGTGACTTCATATTGACGACCTGCACGCAGCAAAGCAGGCTGAATTAGTGCAATAAAGTATTAATTAAGGAGATTGCCATGATGTTACAAAAATATTCCTGTTCTGGTTTTCCCCCACTGCTGTCAGGGAAGCTGAGCTATCAGGCCATGCATCCTAAACAGGATTATGCTTTTACTCACTTGATTATGGATGTTTGACTTGGGGAAAGCCTTTGGGCTGGCACAGCTTTTGTGGCACTACACAGTAGGAAGAGCTGGGATGTGATGTGGAATAGCAGCGACTCAGACTTTTGGGGACCATGCAGTTGGCAAGTAGGGCACAGATGTTTGTCTCAACTTGGGCAGCATGAATGGATCACCAGTGCTTTGCAGGTGCAGAGGGGAGGTGTGTTTTTAGGGCACAGCTTGATTCCCAAGGGAGGCAGATGTGCTTTGAAGCAGCTGAGGTTTCTGAGCTGTTCTCATGGCTCCTCCACTTGCCTAAGGACAGGGAACGGGGCCGGGCTTCAAACGATGAGTTGAATCCTGCCCTCTTTGAAGTCACTGGCAGAAATTCCGAGTCCCAGCTATGAGGTATGTGTGTCTGAAGGAGCTGCAGCAGAGCAGAGCACCTTGCCTTGGGTTGGCCAGTTTAACTGGGGAGTCTGGGACCCACTTGTCTGGGTGGACTCTATGGGGCACACAAGCTACGTAGGTTCAGGCTGAGGTGCAGAGCGCGTTAAAGCACCGTGTGAGTATTGATTACAACTCATCCCTATTTCCTCCCTTCCTCGAGAGCCCATGCTTAACTGCTATGAACAGTCTGGGGATATTCAGACACAGTTCAAAGGGCTCCAGGCAGGGTTTTCAGTGTTGAAAATTAGAAAAATGCTACAAAGCAAGCCGTGGAAGAGAGAGAAACAACATTATCAAGCCTCTTGGCATGGGAATCTTCGTGTGTGTTTGCTTGGCTGTGCCTCTGATAGATGCCTTGAGCTTCCACACATGGTGCCTGGCACAGCCGGAGTGGTGAGATGCAACAGTGAGAGGAGCTCATGTGACTGGTGGTTGGCTGGCCTTGACTCTTTGTATGGGTGAAGTGGCCCTGCATTCTCCACCTGCTCCCATGGGCTTGTCCTGTCCTTCAGTTTGAGTGATGTGGCACGAAGCTGAAGGTGTTAATACACACTTACCGATGGGCTGCAGCCATGAATGAGGCAGGGCTGCGGATATATTGCACTGGCCCAAATGTATGAAAGCAATGGTAAGATTTCACTTTACTGTGTAGTCAGTGATGAGAGCAGTCAAGAACCCCAGATGTTGAGCTTGTACTCTGTCTGTCCCCATGTCCTTTATTACCAATGGCAACAGGGGCCAGAATACCAGAATCAGATGCTGCAATGGCACAAGCTGCCCTGAGGCACTACTGCCTAGCATTTGCATCGACATCAGTTATGTGCAGTGCTGCTCCCAAGGAGTGTCTCTGCTTCATCAGCTGGATGGATGGTCCCAGCTGGCTTCAGATGTTGAGCTTGTACTCTGTCTGTCCCCATGTCCTTTATTACCAATGGCAACAGGGGCCAGAATACCAGAATCAGATGCTGCAATGGCACAAGCTGCCCTGGGGCACTGCTGCCTAGCATTTGCATCGACATCAGGTATGTGCAGTGCTGCTCCCAAGGAGTGTCTGCTTCAACAGCTGAATGGATGGTCCTAGCTGGCTTGAAAGGCAACACCATGGCTCCATAACATGTCCACTTCTTTCTAGCTTGTTTCCTGTTATGCTAAATATCGGCATGTCTGATGCCATCTTACACTCAGACCAATGCAGTAGGTATTTGCACGACTGCAAAATCTCTGAGGCTGAGTAGTCAGTAATTTGCCCTCTGCTTATTCGGCTGCTGTTGCTCTCTGTAGCCTATTCCTACCCCTGCCAAGACAGATTTGTTGCTATCAAAGTCCTGCAGCTGACATATTTCTAATTATCCGTTTATTGCAGTCTATCTTCTGAAAACAATTAGTGAACCCTCGTTGGGATTTGGAGTTATTGTGCTAACTTCCTCATTTCTTAGCTTTTTTTGGCTCTTTTATTGCTTGGCAAGAAAGATTTAGTGGCCAGAAGACATTAATACCCTTTCTCTCCAAGTTCCTGGGCTTTGCTTAATCACTCCAGCTGAAATCTGTTGATATTGGATGATTTCTGGAACTTTATTGTGTTAGGCTTTATAGTACATTTAACAAAGGAGCAATAAATGAGCTAGGTGGCAGGCATGTTTCTGTGACAGAAATTGTTCTCCCCTTTGGGACAGGATCCAGAGACCACTCGAGTGAGATTCTTTCCACTAACTCAGTGGGTGTTTGCTCTGGTCACTGATGGATGGTATCAGGAGGACTGTCACCCAGTAACTTGTGGCTGGGACTCCTTTGCTACCACTGCACTCCAAGCTACCCTGGCCCGCATCATGGCCCTGGGCAAGAGCTGTTGGTGAAAATCCCGAGTTACTGAGCCTAGACTCCCTGTTAGGGGTTTAGAGGTGCTATGCTCAGTAATTTGGCTTAAGACAGCCTTTTCCCTGAAGAACCTCAGTATTATGTTGTTGTTCTAGAGCAAGTTGTACAGAGCAGAATGATTTTTGACGTATTTTGCTTCCTGAAGTAATGGTGATTATGAATTACACAAACCCAGACCACAGCCAGTAGCTAGGTTTGCTACGTAACATTACTTGAAGAATCCCAAAATCATCTTTGGTTGAGCTCAGATGCATCCACCATAACAAACTGACTCAGACCAGCCTGTTTTGACTGTGAACACTGGCCCTCTCCTTCTATCTCCTTGTGTTGTGCCATTGTTTTATCTACATGCTGAAAGCTTTCTTTGTTCAACTGATGAACACTGGTTACTCATCAGACTTGGAAGGGGTCTGCTGTCCTGTCCTGGCAGGCTGCTGCTCCCAGCTAATCCAACATTCTTCTTGAACTTTGTGGAAAAGGGATTCCTCCCACAATTTTCCAGGCATTTCGGTGTCAGCATTACATAATTCGTGTACAGTTCAAGCCATGTTAGCACTGCTTTTTCTCTTGATTACTCCGTATTATAGTGCTATGTCAGCATATTAGTTTGTTTTCTTTCCTGTTAGCTTCCAAGAGTTTGGCTCACTCCTTGACATGTGTTAGTGCTTTCACTGGCCAAAATTATGGTCACTGTGTGAATAATCTTCATGCAGGGAAACCGAGCATCCACACAGTGCACCAGGCACTGAACACGATGAATTTCAGGAGGGGAAGGGCTGAGGAAGTGCTGGGGTTTGGTGTCTGGATTGCCCATGGCAGGGGGTTGGAACTAGATAGTCTTTAAGGTCTCTTCCAACACAAAACATACTATGATCTGTGATTCATCCCACCTTGTTTCAGCACCAGAAAATGTTCCTTGCCTTAAGACACTGGTGGCCAAGGATCCCTATTCCTTCTGAAGGAAGAGACAGACCCCTTGAGAGAGAAATTTGCTCCTTTTAGCAATGGGATAGAGATGCCTGTTATTACTAGAGGCCCAAAGCTTGGTTTTGGTCTGGTACCCAAGAAGGGTTAATCACTTCTGTCAGTTGAAGAACTGGAGAAAGCAGTAATGCTGTGTTTTCTCCCTGCTCCTCCCCCCTGCCCAGGCCAGTAATTAAAGTATTCATCTGGGATATGGGAGACTCCCAGGAGTGATTTTCCTCTGCTTGATGGGACTTGAACTTGCTTTCCCCAAAGAAATGTCCAAAAGCAGCTCTCAAAGCCTCTCCCAGGCTCTAAAACTTTTAAAGATGTTCCCATTTGTATAAAATAATTAAATTGCCACTGGAACAGTCCAGGTCTCTTTCCCAGCTGAAAGCCCTAATAACAGGCTGTAATGATTCAGGAAACCTGCCCACACAATTTGTGGCTTCTGTTTGAAGGTCTGAGATTTCAAAGCCTACCTCCACCAAGAAATCCTCTCTGACTGGGTTACCAACCCCTACCAGGGTCTTGCCATCAAACCACAGGGTGCATTAAGTGGAGATGCTCCTCTCTTCAAATGCAAGCGTCATGGATATGGTAGGTCCTACAGAGAAGTACTTCATTCAGGGAAGTTGCCTTGCCTGTGGGGACCTCAGGAAGCTCTCTGTAGTAGTTGGCACACATTTGAGGGGAAAAACATAAGGAAAAAGGGTGTTGTGGAGAGCAGGATTTTCCCCAGCTCAGGCTCAGGAGTCTCACAGGGCAAAAGGACCCCATCAAGAGCATGAACTTTATGTGCTTCAGTCCAGTTTTGACTTTCAAGCTTGCTTTCAGTGAGGCTATGAGTTTTCCAGACCCTCTCTACCATAGGTTTGCTGCTGAGGACAGCTTGGTGGGCCATGAAGGCTTAAGCCCCTTCTGTAACAAGTAGGATATTTCACTCCAAATGAGATTTTCCTATTAGCAGTGATATAAATAGTAAATTTTTTCTGTACAGTCAGTAAGAAGCACTGTATTTCATCAGCATGTGAACAGGGATTCATTAATGTTCCAGCTTTATTTTAACACGTTTTTCTAAGCATTAAAAAAACCTCATTCCCTTTGCAGTAAAATATTTTATTTTCTGGTTGGGGGGAGGTGTTCTATTTTAAACACACACATTGTGTGTAAGTTTATATATTTTTACATACATATCTATATGTATATACATAAAATATGTATAAGTGTGTGTATTTTATATAACATAGGCCTGTGTGTGTGTCTATATTATATTTGGCCTTTATCCACTCTGGCCTGACTGCCCTGAGCTTAGAAACTAAACAGTTTCAGGTTTGGCTGGTGCTGGGAAGGGGGGGACCACCTGGGAACCTGGGTGCTGCGGGGACCAGCCAAGGAGTCGTGGTTAAACACATGGTGTGTTTTAGACCGCAAACGTTGCTTGAGTGGAAAGACTTCATTTGGCACCATTGTTGCTGCTGAGCTGATGGATGGGAGTTAAAAAGGAAAGAAAT
>NW_009929696.1:36471-54820 GCF_000696875.1 Nestor notabilis | reverse complement strand
TCAGGCTGGCAGCTTGGCGGAGCGATGCGGTGCACTGCTTGGGGCACCGATGCGGTGCAGAGGGGTTGGGGGCTGGAGGGGGCCGGTTCTCCGGCTGTGCACAAGGGCTGACCCCGCTGAACAACAGCCGCAGGGGAGGTCCGCGCTCGGCTGGGGCTCTGCTCCTGCCGCCTCTAACTTTTTCGGGGTTTTGTTTGGTTTTTATCCAGAAACTGGTTAATAAATAACGCGGTGTCCGAGAAGGGAGGGAAACCTCCGTCCCGAGCTGCAGCTCTGCGAGGGTGCACCTACTCAGCCTGGTCCCGGTCCACGCGTGCCCTCCCGGCAAGGTCTGGTTTTGGGGGACGATCCAGGGGCGCACAGTAGTAAAGAGTCTGAACTGAACTAGGTGATCTTTTAAGGACCCTTCCAACCCAAACTGTTGTATGGTTCTATTTAACCAGGTATGTCACCGCTTTTTCAAGGCTTAACATTCTACATCTACTTGACTGTGTATCTCTGTCATTGTCTGTGACATTGCCAGTGACAAACGTATTATTCCACCCTGTAACTACTTCAGTGCCTTCTTTTCTGGGTTTTCTTGTGTTAAGAATACTTCCTCACTCTCAACCTAATGCTCCTCAGCAGTGCCTTTACCACCTGGGTCTAGAGGTTCCGCTAGCACCTAGCTATCCATGCTGTAGTTACCTACGAAGTATTCTTATCAAAGGCATAGGTGGTAATTAACTGGATTCAGCTGCTGATTCATGCCAGGAGGTGTGATTTAATTTCGATGCAGTGTTTTAGCCCCTAAGCCTGGGAGGACTCGTGAGGAAACCTCAATGTTCATAGCAGGGTCTTAGAATTGTAAACGTTTCATCTGGTTTATTTTTTTTTTGATAGTTATTTAACAGAGGAGAGAGTAATATAACATGCACTGCCACAATCAGACACTACTTTACAATAATACAGCACTTTACTCCCAGTAATACCATTATTTTGCAAGCTTATATTAGGATATCTAATAGTCATCCTCAGCTTTTAACAACTCACTGGCACTTTATGCAGGATTTAAGCAGATAGAAGTGGATCCTATCAGTGACTGATGATAGGTTTTGAACTCATTTAACTACTTAAGATAAGGCTCAATGATGCTGTCACTGTAAGCCTTCTTTTTGTCAGGTATTATCCTTGGAAATTGCATATGGAGTGCAAAGTGCCTTACCTCTAAATGTCCTGAAATTATAAACTGCAGAGATGACTAAACTCATCACTGCAGTTACTTTTGGTGCACAGGAAGGGTTTTAACGTACAGAAACACTGCAGGTTTTTTAAGGCCATGACAAAAAAGATTTAAGTGCAGGAAGCAGCTCTGCATCTCTCATTGAGATTTCATCATAAAATGTATGTACTCACATTTTACAGACACGCAGCTGGGTCTGTGGCTGATCAGTGGGTTTTCCTAGGGTAGGCACAGCAGGTTTTTATCCAGGTTTCTTCATGAGACCAAACTGGAACAGGCAATGGAGAATTCAGACGCCAGTCAAGGATCACAGGGCCCAAATCTTCCAGGTACTTGTGTAGTAAGAATCAGTTATGGCAAATTTGACACAGATAGAAGCAAACAAAATGCTAGGTGAAGTATTAGCCAGTTTTATGTTATCAGTCTAGTGGTGATGCTTTCTTATGAATGATATCGTAGACCCTGTATGAGCTGTACACAGATTATACTGAGTAAAGCAGACCCACTGTGTGTGTGCACTGTGCTGTAATTAAATACATTTTGTTTAAAGTTCCTGACATGAATAATCTGCATGTCCTTCTGCCCTGTCATGTCGTGCAAAAAGACATCCTAAAAGCAAGATGAGCAGGGCCACCACATTAGTCAGATCAGTAACTTTAAGTGCCATGTACCTGTTTGGACAGATCTCTACCACTTAGCGAGAGACGCAGCTTGCAGCAGCGGTTTGTGTATGTCTGACACTATAAGGCTGGTGACAAATGCTCTGCTAGGTGGTTACATTGGTTTTTGCTGACAGCAGAGCAGAGAGATTCTGGATTCCTGAAATGAGTCTCAGGTCCCAAGGGAGGACTCTTGACTCTTGAAATGAGCTGTAGCCTGGAGGGGGTGGGGAGGAAGAGTACAGAATAGACTCAACGGTTCCTCTTGGGTTTAAATCTGCTGCAATATGTGTCACTACCATTGCTTCCCTCCATGCCCAACTTCTGCTTCACTTGTCACCCTCAGATCCTGTTCCTCTCCTCCCTCTTCCAGCTCGTTCCTTCTCTGTTTCCACTTTCCTCTTGCCAGTTACCAGCCTTCTCTCCATCGTAAGACAATCACTCTGGTCTCTGAATGGGGATGTGAAAAGGAGCACTGAGAGATGCAGCTTTTTGTTCTACATTCACTTCAGTGCCTGGTGGTTGAGCAGTTCACAGAGGAGAAAATGTGTTGTTCCCTCCAGTCTGAGGACACCGAGCAGAGAAGAGACACTGAGAAAATGTAATTGCAGAGTTCTTTCTTAATGCATAGTCTGGGACGACGACAGGACAAAAGGAACACCCCTGCCTGCAAAGTTGCTGCTTTCAGGCTGAGCAGATACCTGCCTGTGTGTTGTCACTGTGAGGAACAGCTCTTTAATATGAAGTCCCATAAAAGTGGTTTGGTTTAGATTAGCATATTCTACTCAGCAGATGAGGACTGTGCCCAGAGTTAGTTGCCACAGCTCAGCTGACAAGCCATAAGTTGAAAATGTGCTATATATGAGGGACAAATTTGGGCAAATTGTAGAGGCTGTTCAAAGGCACCTCCAGTGACAGCAAGACAATAATTTTGCAGATCTTCAGATTCCTGCTCCAAAAGCTTTAGGTGTTCCCAGGGAATAAAAAGAATAAAACAAAAAACACCTTGTGAGATATGGGATAATGTTAGGCAAGGAAACTTACCTTTTGGGGAATATTTTTTCTGGAATCATTGGATTTTGGAAGTGGCGTTCCAAAATACTCCCTCCTAGGGCAGGCACCAGGCATGGAAAACTCCGTCCTGAATGGTTCAAAACTTGGAAATGTTTTTTTAAGTTACTGAAGAAACTTGTAATGGAAAATACCAAGCAACCAACTACACGAGGCACAACCTGTTTTATCTGTAATGTTGTTTCATAACTGATTTCAAGATAGAGAGCTTTTACAAAGCCATTTTCTTCTGACAGAAAGATCCCTACTTAAATACTTTTCTGCATTATATGTTCTAATAAAGGTTTTCCAGATAGGTCTTTGTCAGTTATATTCTTTACATATAAAACCCCCAAAGAAGAACATACTCTTTACAGCAGTAGCATAATTGGTATGAAAACTACTCAGACTTTAGCAATGGAATGAGTTAGAATGACATTTTGTTTGATTGATAGTAAATGGCAGGAGTGCTGTTTCAGCAAACACCTAATATCTTTGTCATATCATTAAAATCATTGGGAAGTAAAGATATTAAAATAATTACAGGAGTTTTGTATGTCAAGTATCAGTCTCAGTAAGACTATTGCTGTCACATAAAATTAATATTTACTGCTGGCATAGTGGAATACTTTACATACCCATTCTTACTATAACATCATTAACCACATGTTTAACTAAGCTGCTGCCAGTGTTGAGTGTTACTCTCAGCTTTGGCACTTGCAATTATCTCGTTACAAGTACTTTTCAGCAATATCTTTTTAGCTAATCGAACAGTAATTTATTCACCTCCTTACATGCTACTGAAAGTTTAGATCTCCACATTTGTCATGTGAAACTATCTGCACAAAGTAAAAAAAAAAAAAAAAAATCATTCAGCACTCTCTCTTTAGTAAAGATCTATACTAGTCACACAGAAGTGAAGCCTTAGAAATAGAACAGTAAGGGGGAAAATTGATTTCTAGATCTTAACATATGCTTTAATCCATGGTGATAGCAAAATGCATTTTAAAAGGTGGTACAAATTATGCTATTTAATGTATAATAATCCAAGCGCTATCCTGAACAAACATAAATCTAGTGTTTTTATGAAACAATTCCTTCATTATTACATCCCTGTTCAGATCTCTACTTATTTTAGGAACAGACTGAAAGGGATATGAGCCAGGGGAACCAAGTACTCTCTATGGTTTGAGGGGCTCACTAGGAAGTACCAGATTAGTCTTAAAACTGTGACAGAAATTGGAGAATAACTAGAGTTGACCAGAAGTTAAGTAGTATTCAGCATGTTAAAAGAACCCAAACCCTTCTATTAGTTGAAATATGAACATTAAGTAATGTTCGTGTTCAACTGTGCCATTTTTGCAGTGGGCTGGAGAGGAAACGAAGCGTGGTACATCACAGGGATGTGAAACAGCAAGCCATATCTGTGTTTTTTTGCTCTAAGTAATTTCACCCATTCATCTGGTCTCACATTCCTCTGTCTTAAGCAGGTGACATACAATAAAGGGAGCCAGTAGGAGCATGTGCAAGGCAAAAAATTGCTTTGTGAGAGAAGGCTAAAGGGTCCTGTTTCTTCAACACATGTCCGTAGTATAGATTTATATGAGAGCATGTGTGGTCCCATAACTATTAATTGCCACAGTTCTATGCTTTCTGCTTTTTAGATATCAAACTGAAATCTTAATTCTCTCCTAGTTCTGAATGATGTCCTAGACTCTGACACTCCTACAGATACTGCATGAAAACTGATCAAATATGGGATTCGCGTTCTCTTTGACAGCATTTATCAGCTAAGGCAAAGTGACTTGAATTTGCATGAGCCTAACAGGAGCTGTGTTTCACCACATCAAGGCTGCAGAAGCCACAGCCCAGAAATGCTGTCATTTCTTTTCCATTTCCTGGAAGGTTACCTGTGTCTTAGCAAATCACTTCATGCCAAACTCACTGAATTGAGTGTCTGTAGGACAAAACCAGTGTTCATTACTACAAAGAAGCAACAGAGCTAGTGGGTGGAACGAGGCTCACTCTAGACCTGCAGGCCTTTAGCCAGTGTTAAACATATGTTGATAGTGTGTATCTAACTGAGCTTTAAACAACATTTAAAATGATGGCTTTTAACTATTCTCAAGTTAACCAGAATCAGTCCTATGCCATGTTTCTCCTTACTCTTGGTAAACTTAAGACAAATCATGGATTATGCTCGTGCCATATAAAAAGAGTGGGCATAAGAATGGAGAGGCACAGTTCTTCCCACAGAAAAGACCCTGGTGGAAGCTAATCCATGCAGAAAGGTGTGTGCTGGCCTCCTCAACCCAGGGAGAACAGCCAGGGTGCACACGAAGTCCAGAATTGCAAGACAGAGTGTCTCTTCTTTTCTCATAATTTCTCTTGCTATATTCAGGAGACATCCCAGTATGTCAGGAAGCACACCGTGTTTGTCCTTCAGATCTCAGTGTACATTTGTTCTTGATGCCTGTGCTGAGCACATATGTTCTCTAAGCTCTGACTTGCAATGCCATGTAACTCCTCACCTTTTGTGCACAAGTGGGTATGCAGTAACTCCTAGTGGGTCTGATCTCAGATGCCAGGACAGTATCTTCATCATAGCTGAGTGCCATGTGGTCTATTCCAGGGAAATAGTAAAGAGAGACTATGTCTTTTCTTCTCTATCCACAACAATTCAAAGATGATTTATTTTTTTTTAATCCATACTCAGACACCATTTTTTCATGCTTTTTTAGGATGAGGTCACAAAATTATTCACATTATTATTCCCCCATAGAGCTCCTGCATGACTTCTTTTATATATAATTTACCCTTTTTGATGTTATGCTTGTTGTAATACTCCTAGTTATAATTTGTATAGTGCATGAATATGGAAAACTGATTTGATACACATTTTTTGGATAGTACAGCTCCAGTCAGACACATATGGAGGTTTATATAGATTTTTGCTGTTTGATTGGGCTTTGGGGTCTGTTTTTTGTTGTCCGGGTTGTTGGGGTTTTTAGTCTTAGAAGCAGAATGAGAAATAGTAAGTGAAAGAGATGACATTTTTATATGTTTCTGAGAGTCGAATTCAGAATCCATATTTAAACAAGAAGGAAAAGTGCAAATTCTTCTACAAATTCTAATCTGCCTCATTTGGTCACATCTGATTATCAATGGTCTGGAATAACATAACATCTGTATTTATGCCTAAAAATTACGGGGTCATGTGGCGAAAAGATATTACAGATACCATAACTGAAATTAATTTCTTTTTTAACAGACTCTCTCTTACCAGTTCTTTTCTCGGGAATGTCAAGAATGTCAGATACAAAGCTTGGTCTTCCTCCTTTAAATGTGCTATAAAGATGGTGCATTTACATCTTCATATGACTAACTTTTGATTTTTTTGCTGCTTGAAACAGAAGGGGAGAAAATATTTTGCATGAGAACTCTCAGATACTCTATTTCACACACTTCTACTAGCACTGCCACTTGCATCAATATGCTTAAAAACCCAAGAGACGACAAGATATACATGAACTGTCCTTTAAAAGATGTCCCACGGACATGCAGGTTTTGATGATCAAGGGTGAAAGTGCAGACTGTCAGGGGCTTGTTTTCTAGCCCACAGGTGAGGGCTGCAGAGGGCTTGTAAAGGAGCCTCCCCACAGTTAGTTCTCTGGATGGTCTGCTTAGCTAGGATTTGTGCAGGGACAGTCAAATTTCTGCCTTATTTTCTAGCCAAAAAAGCCTAAATGTAGAATAATTCCAGCAGTTCCCATGTAGCTGCAAAGTTCATAATTGTGATAGTGCAGCAGAAGTGTTTGCTACCATGCAGCACTGCAAGTGTCTCACACAAACAGCAGTAAAGAAAGTTAATAATGCCTTTTTAGTGTGATTTGGTTTAGACCCTATCAGGAAGAAATAAAAAGCCATAGCAACCCAAGGGTTAAAATACTTCTTTTCAAGAAGAAAATTACTAAAAATCACATTAAAGACAAAAATCAGTCTGCACTACTTAAACCTCATCTGCCACCAAGAACTTACATAATATACTGCTGACATCATGACTATATAAATTACACGGTACTTTCACATGTGACATAGAGATTATATTTCTAGTGTATGAAAAAGACCTTTAACTTCCTATTTTTTAATTCAGGATGAACTACTGCAGTATGTATTATAAAATTAGATACACATACCAAAGCAACGACAGCAGTTTTGACTTTTTATTACTCTTACTCCAACAGGTGCAAAAACATTAATTTAATCAGCAGCTTATAGATGCACAAAACCATTTTTAGAAAGGGTATAGCTCTGCTTTCATTCTTATAACACAGAATATGTCATGGATTTCATTTTAGCTGAAGTACAGAATCTGGTTTGTTGCATTTTGCTGCTGTAGATCCATGAGTAAAATCGTGGCTCCACTGAAGTCAATAGGAAATCTCCCATGGATTCAGTGAAGCTAACATTTCATCCCGTGTCTGTAATCAATCATTAAAATGTAGCAGGGTCCAGTGAGTGACTGCATTGGAAAAAAATGACAGCAAAATACTTGGACTAGTTCGCAAATATTTTGGAGACTTGAGGCTGGGGCATTAATGCCTCTCCTAGTTACTCCTAGAAAAACATTTACAAAACTCGTACTTGTACATGCATGAGTTCCAGATTGGATTTTGGAAGCCTGTTCCGTATTTGACAATAAAAAATACATCCATTTGAACTTCATCTCTTTCTCAATGATTTGCTTGTTATTTTTGCAAGTTTCTTTTGCACATTTTGTTCTTTGGTTGAAAACGAGAAGCATTCAAATATCTTCACTTCCAAAGTGGAGACATTCATTAATCTTAGACAATAATGCAAGAAAATAAGACAGATAAATACTTGAAAGTTATGTATTTTATTTTGCAGTGCAGTAAGTTTTTCTCTGAACTTCAGCACAGTAGTATGAAAAAGAAATGACATATGAAAGTGACACAAAATCAAGAAGTAGGACAACAGACGCAGTGCCTGGCATGAACCCTGATTTCCTCTTCTCTTCCTCCTCTCACAGATAAAGCAAGGCACTGTATGCTCCAATGACAGCTATATTTGCCTTGTAATATTTAATACGAGCAAATTAAAAAGGTTTTCTAAAATACAAGGTAGGTGCAATGTAGTGAAAGCTCCAAGGAAAGGTTTTTCTTGCATAATGTACAAGGTTACAAATAAGACGATTATTCAGACATCGCTGAACTTTAGCAGATAGCAGCACTAGCAACCACATTAACATGTTATGTAAGCAAACAAGAAATCCCAATTCAGACTTACCTGATAGAGAATGACACAGTAAATGAACTCCTTTGAAAGTGATGTATTTTATTTGTAAGGGCAACAATAAAAGTAAATTCCCAGTATAGCTGTCATCATAAAAGTCTCTCAAGGCCCCGTCAATTAATTACAAGGAAGCACGGGTAGGTGGGGGTTCTGTATGAGCAAATAACAGGGAAGCACAGAAATTAAATCTCATTCTTCTGGCTCAATAAAAGCCCACCTTGAATTAAAGGGAATTTCACCTGAATAACCACCACATGAACCAGGCACAGAATACCCATCGTCCCCTCTTGTACAGATGGAATGGATATATCAGAGCCTGAAGAGAAATCATAATGGGCAATAAAACAGCTTTTTGTATTCTCTGCTGCCAGAAAAGATGAATGCACTTAAATATCCAGGATGAATTACCTAGCTCCTTTAAGCAAAAAGCACCACTAAAAATCATGCATCTATAGCAAGGCTGACTACACATATCTTTAGGAAATAAAGATGCATCATAGAAAAAGAGAGAACTTGTTTTTCTGAAGCTGTAATTCTAAACAGTTTCAAGTACTGTTTTAGTAGCAAAGATAAATAGCTAATGTCAGGAGAGAAAACTGACACAACTCTTGCCAGAAGATCCAATGACACTCAGCACAAGGTAGCGTGAAATAAACAGCAAGGTAAAGATCACAGGGTTAGAATGGAAATTAAATGGCCAGAGAGCAATAGGCCTGATTTTCTTCAGCAAAAATACATGGGAAAATACAGAAATGTAAGAGCTTATTTGTGTGCAGAGTAGAAGAAAAGAACGCAACTGCGACTGATTGAGACATCAACTTGTTTGTGGAAAGCCCTAAGAGATGGCAAAAGGCCTGCTGGAAACACACAAGGAAAAAGACTTATGCTGAAATCCTAGACTTGATGATGCTCATTCAAGTTTTACTATGAATTGCTGACTCAGTGTTTACATCCCAATTTTTCCCCACTGGGGAGGACATACAGGACACACCAGGTAAGACGATCGGAGACGGTGAAGAAGGGCTGTGAGTTACAAAAATATACACAGAGATAAATGTCCGTCGATGACTCAGGAATGAAATTACAAAGAGAAAGATTGTCTAGAAGTCTGTGGCTGTTAAATATTTCTAAAACAGAAAGACTCTGGACAAGAGTAATTTTGGAACAGGGAGCTAAGGATTTCCTAAGGAGTTTAATTTCTTTGGGAAGCATTGTGCTCAAAAGCGGAGCAGAAAACAGCCAGGCAAACGATGAGAAGTAGTATGTGGGGACATCTTTGGGGAATCAGAGAAGGAATACAACTGATCAGAGCTTATGGGGATATTATTAGATACCTGTCCATACCAAATTTGTCCTTTTTCAAAGATGGTAAATGCTAGCATTTAATTCTATTTTCGTTTACCATCTATAGAGAAACACATGACAATTTTTCATGCTCTGCAACTGGGAACTTTTTTCACTGTATATAAGCACTATCCTGTACTTTGCTATAATGTGTTTAAAAAGCAATATAGAAATGGAGCTGAACACACGCTGACTTGTTCTAGTTGAGATAAGTTTTAAAGGCTATTGTAAACTGCAGGAAAACATCTTTAAATTTTTGTTTCAAAACATCTCTTAAAAAGTACTCTCTCATCATGCAGATTGTATTTTTGAACATGTGGTATTTTTAAAAAGTATCTGTAGACTGTGCCTGCACAGACACAGCCCGTATGGGGTAATGCAAACTCTGAGCCAAGCCTACAATCAGAAATATTAACACAACTGATTACGCTGATGGAGTGAAGCCACTATTTTTATCTTACCTGAGATAAGGCACACAGGAGATAAATCGCTGTTCAAAAGGCAAGGGATAAAATATAAAAAATTAAAAAGTAAAAAAAAGAAAAAAAAGAAAGATTTTATTTTAAAGGTATGGCAGCAGTAAAAACTAAAAGGGAGGGAAAATTCTATTAGCCACATTCTCTGTCTCCACAGAGGGCCAGAAAGATGTAGCAGGAGAGAGACATAGCACCTCCATTGGGGCTGGGAGCCACAAAGGCAGCTAAGGCTGTGCAGCTACACATAGGACTGCCTATGGCCCAAGGCACCACAGCTGAACCAGCTTCCATCTTAAAGCAATTAACAAAACCTCTTAATCCCTTATCCCACAGAGTACACAAGGCATGTTTGCCAAAGACACCTAAAAACAGCCCCCTGGCACCATTGCTGCCCCCATGGCTGGTACTCCAACACCACCGAGTCCCATACCCTGCAGGGAGGCACCACCAAAGCCTGGCAGCTATAGCAGAATTAAAGTTTGGGAGCTGAAAAATTTTTGACCAAAAATGTCTTTTTTTTATCTTTGGTGCCTTCCTGCTTTGTGAGCAGCAGCTAACACATGTGCCTAGAGACCAAGAGGCAGATCTGTTTGCTGCATTGAGTTTCTGTCAAAAGGGTTGTGTTTAACCTTGACAGTTCCCACATTTTCAAGATGTATTTGTTGTTTCAGAGTTTGTGAGTCTCCTGTTCAGAAGCAGAATTCAAGTTTCTCTACATGTGCCATAGGTGGGATCGAAGATGAAAACATGCAACAGTTTGTATGCACAGCCCACCACGAAGCTGACAGGCGTTTGGCTGGCACGTAACCCCTGTGATACCCAGATTGCTGGGATCCCTTGCTGATGCCAAATCTAATGTCTGAAAGCAAAGTTCTGGCTCCTCTGAAAATATCAGTAACATTTTTGGTGGTTTGGATGGGGGTAAGTTTTCATCCCTGAGCTCAGTGATGGGGATACTCACTGACCTACCTCAGCTGCTGACTACAGACACACAAACCTGCAGGCAACAGCCTCATTCTCAGCTGCTGATGGACTGACATAAGGCAGACTTTTCAGCCATGAAACTTAAGCTTTATTGCAGCCTTCAGACCAAAATGTAACTCTCCACTTTTGTATTAGCTTTCCTAAATTAATTTCTTTAAAGAAGGAAAACAAAAGTTTAAAATGAAAAAAAAAAAAAAACAACGAAATTTTGTATCTTAGCCTAGATATAAATGTCAAACAAAACCACGCTAAAAAATCTGCTAGGAAGTGCAGAGTAACACTGTCTAATTGTTATGTGGTGTTGGTTTGTAATCTGGTACATATAAATGAGCTCCTCTTTTAATTGTTAGCCTTGTTGCAACATCTTGTTGCTGATATTTCCAGAGATTTCACTAACCAGACTAGCTAAAAGAACTGCTGTTTTTAAGCTAAAATGTTAATAATAGTTGTATCAGAGCCTCAACTACAGAAGCCAGAGAAGGTCCATTGATTTCCACACAGTAGTTAGCTATAACTACTACTCCTGATTAATGTACTGATGTCACAAAATAGTTTTCATGAGATAACTTCCTAAAGTAAATCCTACAGGCTGGCCCTCACCTAGGAGATAGAAGAGAGGTTAAAAGATGAGAATATAAAACACTCTTTTTCCCTTTCAGAAATAGTATCTGCTGTGCTTGCAGCACTCGCTACATCCCAGCATGTTTCGCAAACACAAGGTATTCTAGAAGGCGATCCCTCCCCAGCTTCTCCAATAAAGCTGCACAACATACGTGATTTATCACCAGGTTATTTGGGAATGTCTTTAATAGGTGCATCTTACCATTTTCAAGATACAGGTTAAGACTCAGGCTCTGTTTCATCTCCAGTGCTAACAAGTTCTTTAGCTCCAGGCCTTCTGTTAAGAATGCTTGCGCTGTTCCCCACCAGTTACATCACCCCGTTCATCCCAATTACTTACACTGTAGCTGATGTAGTGCTTTAATAATTTGTTTTATTTGTGCACTGATTAAAAATTTCTAGATCAAACATTTAATGAAAAGCTCTCCAACCTGACAGGTTTGCTGCTGAATGCAGTCATTTACAACTCCAAGCTTATAATAACCAGAGCAAGTGTTGGAAAAGCTGTTCATGCCAAATGCTCAGCAACTGACACATATAATCTTATATCTTTTCATTCAGACATTTTTTTAGGGGGGAAAAAAAAATCTGAGGCCTAATTATATTGGTTGTAACTGTTCTGAAATGAATGGTGGCAGGAACTAATACTTGTTTATTTTCTTTCCTGACAAGTGCTCTGAATAAAAACAGTTTCTAGACATGATGGAATGACTTTTCCTATGACTCAGACACATTCAACGAAAAAAGGCTTGAAGAAACTGGAGCTTGTTTTCTGTCTAACAATAGTAATTGAAAATACCCAGAAGTTGTAAGTATTTATACCATTTAGAAATGTCAGCCTAAAAACTACATAAGGAGGCCAGAAAGTCTTCAGAAAACAAGATCTTGCAGTATGCTTTTTCATTTGAGCAAGATATTGCACTTATTCACTCAGGCTTACTTCAATTTAATGAATTTCTCCTTTCAGTTTGATTTTCTATTTCATTTTTAATTTACAGGTGCCACTTAAAGTAAACAGTCATATTTCCAATTGGCAACATATTTCATGTTCTTCACAACTCCAGGGCAAACTGGACTTTTAAAATATACTGCTCAATAATATAGTAAAGGCACATAAAACTTCATGTTTGTTTCCATGTTCCAAAGCTCTAACTAGCACACTTTTTGCACACTGCTTAGCTCCCAGTACTTCAGTTATTTCAGCTTTTCTAAGAGTTGGCTACTTAGTTTGGCTCTGTCTTATAACCAAGTTATCCTAAAATTTTGTTACTGCTCTGCAGGAGTTTAAAAGAAACTAAATATCAGTAAATATTATTTGAAAACTCAGTAAAGTGTTTGCTGAAGATATATATATGGTCATTTCAGTACAGTAATTGCAAAGGTGTGAAAACCCACTCAGAATACACTTTAAAAAAAACCACCTAACTTATGAAATACCTTTGTCTATATTCTTCCTGCACCCCTAATGATACAAGCATGCTTTCTGATCCCAGGAAAGCTGTCAGGCTGCCAGTTGTACCACTGCAATTATAATTAAAGACGCTTGGCCTTTCAGCTTACATCTCATGCTCAAAATGTGCAAGATGTATAAGCTGCCACGCGCACCCCATTGTATTTCCTTGCTAACCCTACCTATGACCCATCTGCTCTGGCACCGACACCCCATGGGCCACGCTCACACACACGTGCCATCTCTGAGCAGCCTTTTTGTGGCGTGTCCTGAAAAACTCTGGCAAAGAACTGGTGTGTCGATGCCCCCAGTTTTGGGGCGTGTTGGCCATACTGCTCCTTGGTAAGTAAAGGATCGTAGCAGTGCATATTTTACTCGGAAGGGGAACGCTTACCGCAGGACTCGGCGCCTTTCGTTTCTAAACGGAGGGAGGCAAGCCGAGCAGATGTGCCCTGGCTCTGCCCTGCCTCCCGGGCCATTCATTCCTCATCGGAGGGCTCCCTCTAGAGGGGTCCGGACCCGTTGCCGGCGGCCCGCGCTTCCCCACACCGTCGCTCCCGCACCGTCCATCCCTGGTAATCTGGCTGCGCTCGACCGGCGGCTGTCCCGGCCATCCTCCGCCGGGCTTGGGGCTCATCTCCTTAGTGCAACGCAGAGGGAAAGAAGCCATTAGCAGGTTTAATGGGGAGGGAGAAAGGAGAAGCTGAAGGAAAGCTAATTACTTTTTCTAAGAGCAAGTAGTGGTAGGACAAGGTGGAATGGCTTTAAACTGACAGAGGGAGATTTAGGTTGGATATTAGGAAGAAACTCTTTACTATGAGGGTTATGAGACATTGGCACAGGTTGCCAAGAGAAGCTGTGGCTGCCCCATCCCTGGCAGTGTTCAAGGCCAGGTTGGACAGGGTTTGAAGCAACCTGGTCTAGTGGAAGGTGTCCCTGCCCATGGCAGAGGGTCGGAACTGGATGATCTTTTTAAGATCCTTTCTAACCCAACCATTCTAGCCAGCCCAAACATACTTCACCTATACAGAGCACATATTCCTAATCACAAACCAGAACACCTCTACATTTTAGATTGTTTCTTTGGTTCTACATTCATAGTCTGGCAGTACTTAAAATATTGTTTTTACTAAAGTACCTGGAATACATTAAGGCCTGATATCATGAACAGCGTTTAAAGTAATGACAAAGGGTGTTATACCTGCAAGACTTGAGGCATTTTCAAGTAACTAAAAAACTGGTTTTAAATAGCAACATAACACACCATGGGTGTCTACTATTCATGTGGTAATTCACCCTATGGAAGAGCACCACTCCCTCCACCAATTACAGAGAAGTCTGGATAAATAGCATAGATAATCTTCATGAACTTTTCAGACACACAGGGTAGTGGAGATGAATCTCACCTGTAGTTTGTATAAGACTTCCAATTAACCCATCTGTTCCTTAAATCTGATCTCTCTATACTTGGTCACTCTCACTTCCAAGTGAGAAAGCAACACCACTTTGAACACATCTCCCCTGTGCAACGGAAGGGCACAAGGCAGTCACATCCAACCAGCATTAACTAAGCTGGTGTGTCTGCATGGAGGGGGACAGAACTCGTGCAAGGTTCCCAGCTCTGTCCTGAAAGCAAATGTATGCTGTGAGTTCAGCCTCTTACTAGGATATTTTGGCTCAGGCAGAACATAATGCTGACATGACTGGGCTGTCAGATTTTGTTCATCCTTAGACCAAGCATCAGCACTGTACCTGTATACAGTCTAAAGCAGATTTAGAGATTTGGACCAAAATTGCTACCTTGAGTTTAGGAAGCTGATAGGCTCTTGTATGTAAGTAACGCCACAGAAAGCCTCAGATGGAAATACTCTAAAGATCATTTCAATAGCATTGTTAAAAGAAAAAGCAAACCTCAAAAATAAGTTTAAGTGGTCCTAACTTATTTTGTTATCTGTATTCAATTAAACAAGTGCAGTTATTTTCTATTTATTTATAGATGACTTTTTTGTTATGCCAGAGTTTTATTATATGTTGTCCAGCTTTCACAGAACAAAGAAGTGTGTTTATAGAGCTCTTACCTGTAATTAGTGTCACCCAGTTAAACAAGGCACCTCTGTTTTATAACTGCCAAAGCTGTCACACTTTTTTCCAGAACGAATTTCAGTGATGGACTAGTTGAGCCACAATTTCTTTAAGAAGTAGCATAGAAATGTGTTACTACTCTAGACCTGCTATTCTAACCAACCATATCAGGTGGCAGGCTCTGCCCACAGTGCCAAAGCTCAGAAAATGCTTCCTCCATTATATTTCCACTTAATTATTCTTGTACTTCTCAATAACTTTGTGTCATAAAATCATGGCATATAGTCAATTTGGATTAGCTTTATCCTACCAGGTTATGACAGACTTTCAGCCTAGTCATTAATCTGTCATCATAAGTTTTGGAATCATATAGACGTGAGAGCCAGCCATATTTAAATTGGGAAGGTATACTTTTTTATGAGTCTACATTTAATTAGAATTCCAATAAAAGTGACACATCCATTTGAGGCAGGCTTAATATGCTGAGTTTAACTTTTCTTCGAAACACCTTTCTCTTAAAGTGAAATGTCTTCAAAGAAAAGCAGTATTTTCTCCAGACATAATAATCTTGTTGGCCTTTCCCAAGGCAACAACGGCCCCCAGGGCAAAGGCTCAAACTGATACCGCAGCTCAGCAGGAGACAGGGGAGGTTGTTGAACTACTCAGCTTCTTGACCATTTACACACCTGCTCTTGCATTAGCAGTGTAGAAGGTGGGTCACGCTCCGCGTGGACAAGTGTGACTGAGCTGTGTAAGGTGTTACCAATGCTATTTTTGCTGTGTAAAGGATATATGAGCTGGTGATAAATTTCTCCATGACCTACACATTCTCTTCTCCCATCTACATACCTCTCCTCCCTGCTTCACACAGATCTCAGAGAGGCCCTGGCTGATGCTGTTGCATCACCCACTGCCCAGGATGCTCCTTGAAGGTGAAGGCGAGGGGAGAAGGTGATGAGGATGAGTTTGGATGGCAGGGAGCACAGGCAGAAGAGGCAAGACACAGAGAAGTGATGCAGAGGTAGGCTCTGCACCAACCTGCTTCCACAAGCCACCAGGGCTCTCACAAGACATCTCTTTGTTCTACAAATGAAGATGTGGGTTGGTTTCCAACCTGCTCAACCACTTCCTCCTGAGAAGATGGGATTGTGATCCCCTCAGGAGCCAAGGAAACAGCCTCTGCTTTTCATGGCCAGTCTATCAGCTTCTACAATATTTCCTTATTTTCCCAGTCAAGGCAGCAAATGGCCTCTGTGTCTAAGGACTTCAATTTGATCAGAATCCATGCTTGAAATGCCCACACTAAACACCGTTTAACTACCAGACCTTTCATCCCTTAGGCAGAAGGACAGGGGCTATCAGCAGCACCGGCCTCAGCCAGCCCGACAAATTTTAATTTACATGAGCCAAAATAACCTATAAAACTGATGCATTTTTAAACAATCCTAACAGGATGGATAACATTTGCTGCTTTATAGCAGCTAGTAATTTTCCCTATTTAAACACATTTTTATTATTAAAAAATAGGCCTGCTTAAAGTTACATTTGATTTTATAACACCCTACATTAAGGCCAAGATTTAATGCCTGAAAACTGTTTATGTGTACTTTAAAAATATTCTGAATCAATGAGCTCTCCTTAAACTCCAATGAGATAAAAGGTGCTATTCTTTACTTATATGTAGTTAAGGAAACTTTTGAGGTCAGCTCACCTTATAAATATGTTGCAAAGTCATGCGCGACATTAAATATTTACATTATTTTCAGTCCTTGCAATTGAGCAAGTTCTGATATTTACATTTCTCCCAAATGAAAGCACTTTCAGACTGTGTTGTACATTAAAAAAAAAAAGGAAAAAGTTTGCCTGAATTTGCCCTGGGCATTTAAGTGTGCTCACAGGAGCGGGAAGAGTCCTTATTTCATTTGCACTGTTGAGAAAGTTAAAAAAAGATTTAAAAGAAAATTGATTTCCCCATTGAAATCATTGAACAGAGTATACCCTTCATCAGGATCAAATCTTGGAGAAAAGGCATCCACTTTTCAAAGGCATAAGAAGACACAAAGGTTTCAGAGGATGTGATTCCTATTGTATTCATCCCTCATTGATTATAGAATCATAGAATGGTTAGGGTTGGAAAGAACCTTAAGATCATCTAGTTCCAACCTCTCTGCTATGGGCAGGGATGCCTCATACTACTATAAAAGTGGCTGGGCACTTTCAGAAATCCTTCCGATGACAAAGATTACCTTACCTGATTCTTAGACCCCATGCCTGTGGTGCACAAGACCTAGTCTGTGATACGTCACTATGGTTTCTTTCATAAAGTCATTAGCTTTATCAATTTTATATGTAAAACAACGATGTTATCTTCTTTACTCCGAACTTTCTGACAAGTAAGTTACTGGAACAGATCGAGAGAAGGGCAACAAAGATGGTGAAGGGCCTAGATCACAAGTCTTATGAGGAATGGCTGAGGGAACTGGGGTGGTTTAGTCTGGAGAAGGCTCAGAGAAGACCTTATCGCTCTCTACAAATAAGAGTATGACCTCAAACAGCTCCAAACCCATGGGTTATGAGACTACCACATGCTGCAATGGAAACACCTAAGAACGTTCTAACACTCCACTGACAAACCCAGAAAACCTTCCTGCTCTGTCCCATACACAAACATTTACCCCCCAGTGCTATACTATTCCTGTACGTAGCTGTCTCTTTCTGCAGCCCAATCCAATGGCCTTAAATGTTCATTTTTCTTTGGAACAGAATGTTCTCCTAACCAGTTATTTGTGTTATTTGTGGCAGCATGATTTATTTACTTGCAAAATGTAAGCCTCCTTGAGATGGTGTATGAACTTTTGACTCATCAAGATGCTTTCCCTCCTGTGCAAAACCTCAGGTGAGTTGTGCAGCTCTGCCCAAGCCTCACAGGCCATGGCAATGAGGTTCTCTTGTGTCTCCAAAAGCTTTATTGAGCACCACACTTTAGATACTCTTAGCCCAGGGCTGCTACCTGAAGGAAATTACTTGTCCAACATAAATAAACCCCAGTTGAGGAAAAGCTGCAGAAAGGAGCTTTGACCAAAGGAGGAAAAAGGACAAGGTCTATCCACCACAGCTCACCCACCGTATCTGTCTGTCTATCCCACCA
>NW_009929696.1:10350-36440 GCF_000696875.1 Nestor notabilis | reverse complement strand
ATTCATCAGGATGTTTCATCCCAAGTGATTAGGCAGCAGTGACACCTAATGCACAAGCTGATAATTCCTTTTAATACAAAAATACTGAAGGCCCCTCTGCCTGCCCATTTCTAGAGCCAGGGTGCCTAGGTCACAGATAGTTTGCAGGTTTTAGTGAGTTCCCAAGTGGCCGGTGGTTGCAAGCCCATCAGCATGATTTCTGAGCACTTGCTTATTACCTAAGTCAACAAACATTTTTGAATAATGGCAAACATGCTTCTGCCATAGAAATCTGGTTTCTATTTAGTGCTCTTCTTTTAAAACTTTAACTGCTTAATTTGAAACTATGGTCAACTACTTATCACTTTTAAATTTAAATCTTTTAAATTATTTTTTAAATAATTGTAATAAAGAAAGAGATATTTGATGCTGAAGCTTTTTCTTTTTTTTTTTTTTTTTTAACAGATACCAAGAACTGAGTTAGAAGAGTCTTTTCCTTACCCCCTGGAAACAGAATATGTTATGGGATAAACTCATAACCAATATAGGCTCTTTAACAGAGAGAACATCCTCCTCATTTCTATTTATTCAGTTTTGCCAAGTCGATAATGGGTTCATTCGAACCGAGAAACTGATTTGGATTTGAATGGTAGGAAAAATTATTTTCCTTTTCCAAGCCATGAATAAAAAGTTTGAGGGGTTTGGACTTGCGAGTTCTAATATTTTGAAGGACTGAATGACCAGAAATAATAATTTGACCATTTATTGGTGAAATTTCTTTAAAAGAAACCAGTTTTAAATGAATCTAATTTTTTCAATGCATCCAGCACATTCCCTTTCTTTTTTTTCCTGGTTTTTTTTGGCTGATCAGATTGTTTTCAGAAAGCTGCTTTTCTCCACTGTTACTTGAATTTCCCTTTCTATCTAAAGGCATTCCTATGCAACAGTAAGTAAGAACAAGTATTCCAATAAATAAAAGGTATCATTTATAACATAGTAACATTTAGGAATTTTCCTTAAGTTTTCAAAGGCAAGTTCTATTTTTACTTATATACAAAAACGAAGCATACTGCTTAGCAAAAAAGAAATTTTAGATTAAGATTAAAAGCAATCTTTAATTGTAAATCAATGTATATTAATTTTTCTTATTAAAAACCTAACTTTCTTAGGAAAAGAACTAAATTATACAAAGGCAAACCAGGATGAATGTTGCTTATTAAAATCATGGTCTTCTGAAGGTTACAATCTTTCCTTTAAAACAATGAGCTCTGCTTATTAAAGTGAGCTATTTGGGAATAAAGGTATTTCTCCAGGCATTGCTATATCCGTTTCTGTGGTTCTTTATATTTTAGTTTGGAATTTTGAAGGCTGGTGGTGATTTTGATGGTTGATCACGATACAAGGTTTTCCTCCATTATGAACTATTATGTAAACCTAGCTTGAATAAGCTACATAATTTTGCCAAATGATTCCTGAACCTGAGCCAATAATCTGATTAAAGAGAGCAAGAACTCACTTTTTATATTTAAAAAGTGTGTTTGGAGAAACTCCACTGGTCATTCAGATTTCATTAACCTCCAAGTTAATAATTCACATTCTGTCCATTATATTACATTCTGTCTTCAGGCCAAATTCACCCTTGGTATGTTCAAACTTGGGAAAAAGTCATTCAGAATGACTCTATTTCTCAGAAATGAGTAAAACTGGAACAAAAATAAAGTAAGCATTACATTGCAGGTACTTTCCTTAAACTGCTACAAATGCATTCTGCTGCAAGTCTCCTCTACAAGGTTAACATAGCAGCAGCTCTCAGATGAGAATAGAGTGAATTAGAAGCTAAGATGCATAAGACAGCAGCACAGGGCAGGAACTGTAGAAAATAGCTTTCTTACCTAATGTGTACCCAAAGCATTACCAGCTATGCTGAACTGAATTCTGCACACTGTTAGAGGAGCAATGATGATTCATAGAAAGATAATGCACTGAGCTATCTCCGACAGAGTCCATAGCAGATCTTAACAGATGGGACAGATCTCCCAGTGTGCTCCCCTGCCAGCATCCATTACCTCTATTGTAAGTGCTGAGCCAAAACATTACTCAGTGCATGACCTGTCCATTCACAGAAGTCATATGCTCCTTTGAGAAGACCCAGGGAGTAGAGGCAGGAGGGAAGGCAGATTTTACGTAAGTCCTTTTTTTTTCTGAATGATGGCTATAATTTCCTCTGCCCTGAATCCCAAAATGTATTGCTTCCGTGTTCCACTTCTGCACAGTGCAAGAAGTATTTGGCCTTAAGGACATGCTGAGACTTTTGCAGAAGAACAGTTTCACTTATGCTCGTCTATGTGTATGAAAAAGATAAAAGTCCAAAAGGCTCAAAGATTATTTTGTAAAAAAATCTAAATATTTATATATATCTCCAAAGTCTCAGACTGGAATTCTGCCTTCTATCCCCAAGGTTTCCTTGTTCTCACACTAACCCCATCAGTGATGTCTCATGCTAAAAGCCCTCAAATGAGGGAAGAGATTCAGATTATCTGTTCTCACTCACTTGTGCAAGAGCAGGTCAATTCTCCCCCTCCCTCCCTGTCTTTGAGCTTCACTAGTAGACATATTACAGTAGAAAACAAAACAATATGTCTTGATTTTTCTCATGCAAGATAACTGACATCTAGGTAATAGGTATACCCTACACAGTTTTTTGAATGACTGTCAGAAATATTGTAGTCCCTACTACCTAGAAAAAAAGCAGTTTTTTGCTTATTTTTGTTGATTACATTCCAAAAAACCAAGACACTATTTTCATGGAGAAAAGAAATCAAATAATCTTCAGCCACCATTTCTGAGACAGGCTAGACCTGAAATGGATAACATATAGTTTGAGGCTTGTGATTTTTTTCACTTGTCCACTCCCTGCCCAAACACTCAAAGTCAAATGCATCCACATAATCTACTTATAAATGTTTCCAGACTTCCAGACAATGCAAAATGATACTCATACCCAGCTCTGACAGCCTCGTTCAGACATTGCAGAACATTGTCCAAAATGTGCTGATTTGCAGACACTTTTCATATTCAAATCTAAGCAATTTCACATCAAATATTACTTGCAAGGCTAACTTCAGGAAAATTCCTGCAGACTGTTATAGTGTAACAAAATCTAAAGTGAATTAATATGACCCAGCAAAGGGAAGTGCAAAAAGCCTATATTGATATTCAAAAGGCTGGATATTCAGTTCTTAGAAGTCTTGTTTCTCATCAGCTTTTGTGATGCTTTAGAAATTGAGAGTAAGACCAATAGCCAAAAATCAGAATGTTGCAGGGGGGGAGGAGTGTTCTTTAATAAGGAATGTGTGAAAAAAAAAATTAATGGATGCCTAATACACCTTGATGAAGTATTCATACACATGGCTGCCTTATGTTTCTGTGGAAGTCCTGCTCTCATGGGAGTCCATTTTATGGCCCTTTGGTATCTGGCTATTGACAAGTCTTAGTATCAGGACAAGTCTCATTTAAATTTTGGTGCCAAAAACCTTAAGAAATCACAGATGCAAAGAAAGTAGTATGTTTGCTACCATATAAAGTAGTATGTTTGATATCTACCAACTGTAAGAAATTTGTGTTGCGCTGCCTTTTTTCCACAAAGGACAGATTGTAATGTACCAGTCACAAGAGTGAACCATCAACAGTATAGTTTCATTGGGAATTTGTACCAGAAGTTATCTGATTTGAATCTAATACAGTGCTTCTAAATACAAAATATTATGAGTTGATAATATCATAAGACCATTGACAGAAACCAGAAAATCAGTTGTAAGCAATTTTCAAAGATATTTCCCATCCTTTCTTTTAAAATTCCTGATTATGGTATAGATACTACCAAAAAAATAAAACAATTAAGTTGGTGCACATCACCACAACTGCCCATGTGGCTGGAATTGTCAGCCTCTGAGTGGATTAGCATGAGCAGTGTGCTGATGTGCAACTCATGCTGCTGCAGGGCAGGGACCAGAAATTACAATCCAAAAGGCTGTCAAGGACTCTAGCCAGCCTGCCATCAGTGTTCAGAACATGTGTAGGTCTTCCTAGTTTTCTGGTTTTATACTTCAAACACAAGATTTCTTCAGCTACTTTTCAGCATCTGGACTCTGCCTTTTGAAAGGGATGGGGGGATTTGTCTTGGCATGATATGAATGATTAGTTTAGCTAATCTCAGGAAAAGGAAAAGCCTAATACTGGAGAAGTGTTCAAATGCAGGGCTGATTTAATGGATAAAGAACAATAAACCAACAGAAGTGGATTATCCCAACAATGGAATGGAAAAAAAATCAACACGAACCTAGAAACAAGGCGGGGGAGGGGGGGAGGGGAAACCAACCAAAAAAAACCCCTTTCATTTAGCAACACATCCAGGTATTACCAAAAACTGTGCTAATATGTTATCTCTTTGACTGCATGCACCCTGCAACAAAACATGCAAGAATAGTAAACTAGATGTAGTAAGGGGACCCTAGTAAGTAGTAAAGCTTTTGTAAGAACTGACAGAAGCTACAAGAAAGGTTCTGTTCAACCTAGAGAAACATTTTCTCCTGACAAAAATTGTATGAAGAGAGCAGCAGACACCGTAAGTAGGGGTGAAGAACCAGGAATCCGCAACCTTGCTCTGTTCTTTTCTCTGCAGAAGGATAAAGGAAAGAAGGAAACGGGGAGAAATGAGGAATAAAGGAAATCTCTCCACTAGTCTATAACGAATATTCTACAAATCCCTTATTTCTCACCTTCTTGCCTACATGGAGCTGTATCAGAAAGTGCCACTATGGGAAGAAAACAGGAGACAAAGCCATGGATGGCTGAGAAATCCTCTGTTCAGTAAGAAACAAAACAATAGTTAACAACAGGAGGAAAAGGTATTTACTGAAAAACACTCTCTCCATATACCATCTGTATGTCTCTGTCTAAGAAAATGTCCGAATAAAATAAGAATTTAAATAAATAAAAAAGCTTAGAGAAAAATAAGGATGGGCAGAAAAGCTGAAACCACTAAGAAATGTTTGCTAGACAGAAGGGACCATATCTGAGCCTTTACAATGAAAAATAAGATTCATTAAGAATCAGTTAATTTTGCCTTCTTGTTCTTCATATGTCTATAGATAGATAAGGGGTTTTTTGTGATCAGACAGCACATTAACAGACTAGATCATAGGCTTCTAAGCAAAGAGGACTTCTGGTGCCATACAACATGGGATGCTCGTAGTGGCTGGGAAGCGGTAAAAATTGCTGTTTGGTGATCCAGTCCTAGGACAGAGAGGGGAAAGAGCATAGGATTTCTCCATCTCTTTGGGAGCTGAGCTTGTTACTTGGCAGCTGAACTCCTGATGGAATAAAAGCTTAGTCTATAAGTATGGCATGCATCATGGATCAAGCAAGTGTCCCAGATACGGGCCTATGCACTTAGAAAGCTTTGGTGAAGCTTTTTTGAAACCTTTGCATTTTGGCCGAATGCTCATTCTCGGCAGTAGTGCTGTTAAAGTAACACTTCGTTGGTTTTTTTTAAAAAAAGCAGAATGGCTGCAAAAACTTTCAAAATTAAAAAAGAGAAGTTTAATCATAGGAGTGTATAGAACAGTCACATTTTTAGATTTGAAATAGTTATGCCATTGTGAATTTAATTAAGTGTCCCTGACAGGATTTGGGTTAATGGGGAGAAGGGGGCCTGCAGCTACAATAAAGGACACACCGAAGGCTGGAGTTTGTACTGCACAGAAATACAGAGGAAGTTTGCTCAATATTTATATCACAAAAAATGGTAACTTCCTCCCTCCAGTATAGAAATTGGTTAATGACAAGATAAATCAATCAAAAGTCTACAGATCTGAGTCACTGGGAGCAGCTGGTGTTTAGCAGACTATGTGTTAGATACCAAGGAAACCCTAAAAACAGGAAATATCAAACGCAACTCAAGAGAGTAGAACTGTTGCGAATCTGTACTTTTCTGATTCATTCAATGATTTGCAGATGTCCTCCAAAACCAATGGCCAATTTAGAAGAAGCGAGGCAAACCTAGTCTTTAAATGAAGCTGACCCATCAGTCACTAATAGCAGAGCCAAGCTGCCAAATAAGACAAATGAGTTTCTAAGAAGTTTCAAATTATTTTGTTCTTAAAGAAACCTGCATCCCGAAGTCTGTTGGTTAAGGAAGGGCTAAAGCATCTGTTATTATTTTTAGAATTTCAGTAACTAATTACATTACAGCACACCAGCCAAATTCAGACCTGCAGCCAAAATCTGCTCTGCTGCGTTGGAGTAAATCTGAAATAGCTGACCTGCTTTTAGGGAAAATTGAAACTGGTTTCACTAAGATCAGACTTTGGCCCCTATAATCAGCAAGTGCAACTCTTCATCAGCCCAGTGTGATCCTTTGCTGTCGGAGAGGCTGAGCAATTTACTCTTTTTTTACCTTAGGATATGTTCAATAATGTTGAACAATTTGAGGACATTGAACAAAAAGGGCATCACCAAACACCACTGGTATCAAGAAGATCTCACCACTAGCACTGAGAAGGGTTGCTAATCCTTAGAGAAACTGAGTAAGCAAATACATACACGACAAAGGAGCTTGTTCTTCCCCACCTCCACCCCTAAAACAATGTTAATGAAAAAATTCCTGCCTTAGGAGAAGGAACTGGTGTGCTACTCCAATATTATGCATTGTGAATAGAAATTCCCTCCAGGAATGCAGTTTATTTACTGTGCTTTCAGTTGCACAGAATTTGTTTCCCCTGTATTCTGGGAAAAAAACACGAAACTTGCTCTGTGCTACTTTAATTAGAGATATGTGCACACACATGAAGACTGGCAAATCCATGTGTTTTTTCTCCTTCCCCCTTCCCATGGCAAGCAAACTTTAAAAAGTAAAAATCATAATTTTGTAATTAACAACTACACAGGAAAACAATAACCTGAAAGTTTTACTTTGAAAATGAGCTATTACTGACCTAAAGCAACCTTTATTTTAGTGTCTGAGAGAACAGTATACTGCATTAGAGCCTAGTACAGCACTGTACCTCATACATAATGCTGTTAGAAAACTTCTTAACCTACAGAGAATAAAACATTCTTCCTCTCCCTGGAGTAAGTTTTTCCCACCAGCTCAGCAGGTTTATTGACTAGTTGTTGTGAGAAACATTAAAACTATTATGAAGCTTCTTAAGCAGTAAAGAAAAGAACAATCAAGGAATTTTGGAAGAAAGCCCACCATCCATGGGCAGCCAAATTTAAAAGTAATTCCCTAAAGACTACTGGGTTCTAAACTGACAGTTTTATTTAAAGAGAGGGACCCAGACATTGCCCTGGACAGCCAAGTCACTTCAATGCCCAGATAAGGTCAAAAAAAGCAAACAAAAGGTAAGAGGGCACAAAAAAGAGGGAGTGAGAAATGTTGCCATATGAATGATGCCATTATTTATATCAGGAGTTCATGATCCTCTGCAAATACAGTCAGTACTATGAACGCTGTCTCAATAAAGGTACTGCAAAATTAGATGGAATTAGGAAGTAGAAGCGAAAGGGATATGGAGAGACATCTCACAGAAAGAGAACTTGAAAATGTTGGAGTTGTCTGCTTCAAAGAGAAAACTAACTACAAGGCATCATAAGAAAAACAGCAGTCATCTAGGGGGAAAAAATAAACAAAACAGACATTAATTTACATCATATATAACTAAGTAGGCAACCAGTGAAAAAAACAAAAGATAGTAAATGTAAAACTGCTAAAGTGGACTTTCTCTGTGCACAATTCATCTGCAGAACCTTCTGAAGCCAAAACTTCAGAAAGGGAATGGAAAGACAAATGCAAGACAAAAAAATTCTAGAAGTATTTTAAAGCACAAACGCTTCACTGATACTCTAAAGAACACAGTACAAGTCTTGATTCAAAACTTTCTGAAGTCAATGGAATGTTTTTCCATTCGTCTTGAACTCAGATGAGCCTATTGTTATGAATTCCCATGATTTGTGAGAGAGGATATAAATTCCAACTTTAAAAGAATAGAAATGTAGTTTCTGTGTTATTATTATTTCAAAAGTATTTGTCTTGGTTTCTCTCTTGGGATAGATAATGGAAATGGTATAAAAAGAAACATAATGAAAATGAAATTTGGAAATAAAATTTACCAGAAAAAAAAGCAATATCAAGTAACAGCACTGCCGAAATTGAATACAGTTATGGAAAGTTGCCATCTGAAGAGCTGACTTGTTCACATCCATTACTCAGAAATCACTTCGAAGATGGCAGATGCCTAAATGTGTGATACTTAGTACTTCATAGAAATCTACAGTAGACGCAGACACATGTAAGAAGTATTTCAGCTGTTTAAACAATCTGTTTTGCACAGAAAAGCTTTTGATCTTTTGGCTGGTAGTTTTCATGAAATATGGGGAAAGAACTTAAATGTAATAACACCATTAGTGAAAACAGTACTGGGAGGCACCTGAAACAAAAACAGATTGGTAAAATTAACACACATACACACACACAGAAAAAATGGAATTGAAAATAAAATGAATGTATTTATGCAGCTCAATTCACACAGCAACTGGACCAAAACCCTCATTATTTCAAGTACTTGCAACATCGTCCCACACTGAGTGAGACGTGTGAAAATTGTCTTCATGAGAACTGGGATCTATTTGTATGTTAGTGACTAATAACAAAATCAATGCTCCTTTGTGCTTGTAGCAAGATCATGTGGGATGTGGGCCCTTATCTCTAGCGGTGAACAGCCAGGAGAGCAAGGTGGAGAAAGACAGCAGATGGAACAAAGGATCAAACAGCACAAGAAATAGGAAATGGAAGAAAGTGAGAAGAAATGAAGGAGACAGCAACATAACCAGAAGACATTAAAAAAAAAGAAACTAATATAACATCTACAGATGAAGTGACATTTCATCCTAAATTCCATTTTTTGAAGTCAGAGAGGGATTTCCATGGCCCATTGACCTTGTGCTCCCCTTTCCCAAAGGGCCCATTTTCATTCACAATCACTACAAGGACTCCGAAGTTTGCTTAACAAGATTTTGCAACAATGCTAATTACTTTACAACTTTTTCACCAAGTACTGAAACCATTTTTGCTACAGGAGTTTTCTCTGCCCTTATGTCTTTTCCTAACTTACTATTGAGAAAAAAAAAATAAAAATAGCTATAACCAGAGAAAACTGAACACACGTACACACACTCAATGAAAACTCGGCGAGCAGAAATAAATAAAGATTATGGGAGGAAAAGAAGTCTTTCATAGAAAACAAAATATGGAAAAAAAGACACAAAGGGCTGTGAAAATCAGAAGAAAATAAAATAAGGCACAAGAAAAAATACAAGGCAACAACAGCTGATTTCATGAGTGTCTAGAAATATGATAAATATTGTAGCAACCAAAATCTGAGATAATCCTGAACCTAACTCCATAAATTTTCCAGCTTGATTTAGGAAAATGTTTTAAAATGGTGTTTAAAAAGACATTACAATCAATGCAAGGCATACAGTTTTGAATTCCCTTGCAGTTATGGAGGAATAATAGCAAGCATCCTGAGTGGCAAGTTACTGCAGCTTGTTCATTCCCATCCCACCACCCCAGCCAGGAGCAGGGCACCTGTGGGGCAGTGGGGATGGCTCCAGCCCTGGGCATGAGGCACCTCCCTGGGGTCAGGGATGGGTTGAGGCTGGACCAGGTGGTTCACCCATGATGGGGGGTCAGGATCAGCAGGGTCTGTGGCCCAGCAGCGCTCCCAGGGCTTTTCCAGGCCCTTAGTAATGGCTTGGAAAACAAGACTTGCTTCTCCTTAGTATCTTCCCACTGCAGAAAAGTGATTGCCTGTGTAGGGTGGGCTCAGAGCAGGTGACTGCATTAGAGAAGAGAAGAGATGGTCCATGATCTTTACAGAAGATGGACTGAAGAGGAGGCTCCACACTCATGAGACGAAACTAAAAGGGGGTCCCAGAAGTAGAGTCAGAAAGAGAAAGCTTCTTGTAACCCCTCAAATCTGACAGCTCTTTGACTCCTCCACTCAAAACATCACTACCTCCACCCAGTCCATTCCCTCTGCAAAATCGTAACACAAAATTTTGTAGCCCTTCCATGAACAGTGCAACAGAAACCCTAATAACTGTCCCAAATCCCCCTTCCTTCCTTTACCTGCTACAAAATTTCTCACCCACCACTGCAAGACTGAGTCATTACACTGCTGAGAAACTTTGAGCCAGCTCTGGGACTGGGTCCAGCAGCAGTGCAGCTGCTCTCACACGATGCTGAACCTGAATCATTAAGCTCTGCCAGACATGAGCCACAAGGGTATCTCGGCACACACATTCCCAGTGCTCCCGCTTGTCAGAGAGTTTATTAGACCAGGCAAAGTGCCAGACCTTGGCAGACCCACGGGTCTGTGGGGTGCAAAGCTTCAAGGTGTGGGAATACTTCATGCTTTTCCAGGTTTGCCATTAATTGAGGTTAAACTTTATTTGCCAAAGCGGTGACTGATCCTGAGCTTTTTTTCCCTTTTGGTTATTTTCTTTACAAACAGGTTGACTTAACCCAACCTATTATAATCCTTCCTGTAATAGGTTATAATACAAAATTCATGGATTATCACTGAAAAGTTTTGCATCAGTTTTTCCACCTGCTGTTCTGGTCTCTGGTTCAAGCTTTTGATGAAACTGGATGCCTAGGTGGCATCTCCAGTTCAAACTGATGCACCTACATGAGCAGTTCAGTTGTTTGAAAATAACCTTGAGGCTTCCAAAGCAATCCATGCAGTGGATCCAGTGCACATCTCTCCTTCTGTCAACCTGGGGTCCAGCTTCCAAGTACACTCCAAAAAGAGGAGTCTGGGGCAGGTTAATGACTTGTACAGGTATTATAGAGTAAATACTTCGGTTATCGAGCTGTGGTGGTCCTCAAATCTTTTATTCAATTTCCATAACAGCCCCGCTGGATATTATTTGGAGTAATTTGGTTGTAACATACCCAGATACAAGGGAAAACAGTGTAATCATCAAGAGAATGAGTTGTCAGTGTGCTTTCAGAGGTTAGTAGGAAAGAAGTCTTTAAACTCAGATGATAAACACAAAAGATGTTTTGTTTCCTCCAACAGATAGAAAAGTGGAGGACAAACTCAAAATGTAATCTGAAGTTACATAAATAATAAATACAACAGAAATTACATACTTCTGTGTTATGTCAAAGGAAGAGGATATGAGAAGCAGTCAGCCATTAATCTCTAGAAAGACTAAGGAAACTATATATTTAATTGATTTTATGAACTAGGTTTAATTAACCAGTATACAGCTTCCTAGGGTTTGACTATGGATTTGTACATTTTGCTTTACCTTGAATGTTAGAGGCTAAACTGACACATCTTTGGAAAGGGAGGCAATAAGGCAGCATATCCACCTGGTGAAAGAATGAAAATCTACTGGATAACACTGTTCATGTTTTAAGATTCCTTCTGCAGTCACAAAATATACACCTCATTATCATTTCTAGATCTTCCCCTTCGTGTTCCCACCGAAAGCATATGGTTGAAAGTAACTAGCATTACCATCAAAGAAATAGAATTTCCCATTTTCAGTGTGAAAAGTATTTTGGCAAGATTACTCAATCATAATGGTAATGATTGCTATGTGATTCAAAGTACATCAACTTAGTCTAGAAAAGTGACTTTATCACCCTTGTGTATAAAAACCTATTACATTTTCTTTTGTTGGTACCTCAAAAAAAATCCAAACCCTAACTTTTAGAAACTTAGCACTTTTTCTCTCACTGAAGTTTTATATTACATTTATCACCATGGTATCCAAACACAAAAGACTTTTAAACTCTGTAGGAGCTTTCAGTGTTCTGCAAAGAACAAAATGGATGGCTTGCAAGCAGAGGAAGGTCAAGAACCACAACACTAATGATGGCACCAGGGAAAGGTGGGATTTCAGGGAAGCGTATCAGACGACAGACCCCTCTGTGTGCCAGTTTTTCCACCTGCATAAAGAACTTAAAAAGCACAACCATGTTTCTAGAGTGCTTTGAGCTTTACAGAGAAGAATTATTATGGAAACAGAGAAATTATTACTCTACCAATAAGAAGATAATGACAGTAAAAAGGCATAAAATCCCTTCTTTGTTGAGCTTGAGCTGAGTTTCAGGTTTTCATAGTGCTGCTCATTGTGAATGTCCAGGCATCTACTCTCACTTTTTCTCTCATTTTTACTATTTACATTGAATTAATTGCTGCTGGCCTTTACATCAGACAAAACAACAGATCAAACTATCTTTTCTATCTCCGTTTTTTCCTAAGCATTATACTTTGGATGACTACTGACTATTGGGTACAGAAGAGAGTTCCAAATTTTTCACTGACCGCTTTATATTCTCTGACTCACTCCCTAATAACTGTCTTCCCAAAACCAATATGACACTGCAAGATAGTCCAGAAAGTAGACTTTCCCAAATATTAAAAAGCCTTTGCATGCCAGGGGGAAAAAAAAAAAAAAGAAAAAAATGAAAAGAGTTATAAATAAAAGAGAAGGAAATATGACTACTGGAAAATGTGCTGGAACTTGTCTCTCACAAAGTAACCCTTGTGGCATCCTTGCATTTGGTGTTATAATCCAGATATCTACTTTTCAGTGGCACTGTGCCATCTTCTGTGAAGTCATTAGAGGGAGAATGCTTTAAGCTATATAAATAGTGGGCTCTTGGAACATAGGAGGACATCATTACACAGAATTATTATTACATAAAGTGATCCTAGTCTTTTAACTTAGGACATAACATAAGGTAGCATCCTATATTGTCAGAAAGCTAAGGAACATAGCAGACTGGACAAAAATGTGATTTCTTTCTGGAAAGGAAAAATGAAGATAAAATTAAGCAGGTAAGCGGATGGGTGCACTTTGTTTATCCTTTCTAGGTCTACTTCCATTTACCCTTGTCTAGTTATCTGGAGAATTCTGGCCATTTCTTATTCTCTTATTTAGTAATCATGAAGACAGATCTGTTTTCTTTTCAACTCATTTCCTGCTCTGACTGACTAACAATCACCATGTACAGTCACAAAGCAGCATCACACAAGCTTTCTTAACAACACTATCCCAAAACTGTTCCACAACAGTGACTTTCAAGAGAAAAAGAGGGTGTAATTCTAGTCTTCTGTCTTTGCTGAGACCTGTAGAAGAGCAGTTACTGAATGGAACAGCTGCCGGCTGAGAAATTGAGCTACAGAAGCATACAATATGCTATCCATACAGCCAGCCATCATTTTATCCCAGAGATTAATCAGATTAAGTTATGGTTCTCAGGACAGACATGAACTGGAGATCTAAAGGCGAAAAGCTTCAGAGATTATAGAAATTATGCACCTTTTTGCTGCACAAATAATAAACTATACGATGGACATGTACCTGACATCTGGAGGAAGGACCAAAAGCACAGCAGCATGTTCTGACCAAATACAAAATGCAGCTAATAGGAATACACAATTCATCCCTGTGTTGTAGTTCAGAGTTTAAAAAGCATTTCAGGGTAGTTCCCTCTGTATTCAATGGAATCAAAGGAAGTATAATTCTTCCTTGGGAAATCAGAGATCTCATATTAGTTTGGTTTTTTGCTAAGCACATGCTCTTGTCATCTCATACTTTGTTATTAGCAGATCCCAGAGTTATCCTGAAAAGGTAATGGTAAATCCTTAAAACTATTTTCTTTTTTTAATAAGCAAGGGTTGATTTGTTGCAATTTGCTAATGAAAATAGTAATTAAAAAAAAAAAAAAAATCTTTTTTTATTCTTACTGATTCTGCTTTATAGCTGAAATGATACAACCAATATTATTACCCCTCATATCACAATTGTTGCTTTTCACAAAATTTGCAATCCAGGCTCTGAGATTCTGCAGTTGTCTTCCTCCAGGCAACGTCTGCAATAACTATATGTTACTATAACCCTGCATAAAATCAAAGTCAATGATAAAATGGAAAGTGGAAAGTGGAGGAGGAAAGAACAAGAGCAGATCAAGCATGCTAAACCATTGATTTATTAACATACAATACTGAAAACCTTCCTTTAAAAAAATGGTCCACAAGGTCTGGTTTTGATAATTTTGCCTAGAAAAGAAAACTGACATATAGGGATACATTTTCAAAGCACTGCACAAAGTTTTAACAACATGATTCCCATTGACATTAATGAGTCACATGGCTGAAATCCTGCACAGTGCTTTGAAAATATACCCTACAGCCTTTTAAGCCTGCTTTAGGGAAACCGGATCACTTGCCTCCTAAGTAACCTCTGCTTGCAAGCCCTGATTACAGCTATGGGCTCCATTCTTCACCCGCCAGAGAAAGTTCCCCCCATGTTGTGTGAGGATTGCTGCAGCAGAAGTGTTTTGTGGGTGTTCATGGAGCTGCTCCAGTGACAACCCCATTCCTCCGTGACCAGGAGGGAGTGTGTGTAGGAAGAGGAACGTGGCTCGATGGCAGCTGCCATAATTGGAAACAGCTTCCCAAATGGTTTTAATTATGATGAGATTTGGCCTGGCATTTACTGTAGCCAGACTCAAGATTGCCCAGGTCTCTGTCTTGAGCTATGCTCTCACTGTTGTAGTGCAAGATCTTCAGACATGTCAGCAGGCTCAAGAATTATGATTTTTTTTCCCTTTTCTCTCCTAAATGGTGCTACAAAAGGAAACAAACAGGGCATTTTGTAGGGAAATGTGGTAATTGCATTATACCAGCTGCTAATTTATCCCTTCACACAGTCTTGCCTGCCTTATATTCTTAGTCCGTCATAGCACTTCCTCACCGCTTTCTTACCGATAAAATGAACATTTGAATTTAAACTTGAATTAAAAGTTCCTCTCTAGTGAAACAGGAAGAAATTTCTCCTCTCCTCCTGGGGGAAAAAAAAAGAAAAAAAAAGATAAATTTATTTTGGAAAGCTTAACATCCTGAAATTAAGAAATGGAGAAAGCCAGTAACAGTAAATCTATTTGCAACATGCCTTTGCTGATGTTAATTAAACTGAATGCTATTTATATCCTCTCAGACATAAGGAGAGGATCTTGCAAACCTTTGAAATGTTAGACCTGGACAATCCATAGACACTAGAGGAGTGTGGGTTCTGTTAAGCCTGAAAACATTTGGTCATGCAAAAACTGTAAATACTTCAGACATATATCAAAAGATGACGTAGTTAATGACTAAAAAGGATGCAGACTTTGGCTAAGCTCCATGGCCAGAGTACAGAGCATTTTTTGTGAGCTGCTTAGTTAGATGACTTAGGAGACCAGCAGAGAATGCAGATAAGCAATATTGTCCCTGCACAGGACACACACACCTTTCAAATTCTGTCCCTGGATTAATTTCTGTGAAAGGCATAGGTTGGGTTAAGGCAAGAAACAAATGGAGGTTTGGATTTTTGCTGTATCCTCTTTCCAGCAGATGGCTGACCAGTGCTGTTCATGTACTAGAAGCCTATTTTCTTTATGAAAAAATAATAACATTAAGCTTGCACAATTAATCATAGAAAAAAAATACAAAATCAGTAGGCACCACTGATGCCACCTTTCTTTATGTGAACTGTAAATTTATACTTTGAAGATAGATTAATTCTGATGTCATTATATAGTTATGCATACATAGTTTGAAAGTGAAGCATTACTCTTCCTAAATACACATGAAGCAATTAAAAAAAGTAACTCATGCTGACTCCCAGTCCACAACTAATGTAGCATAATGCGACTTAGCTTAGGTCTCAATAGGCATGTTACCTTGCATCTGCTGTGGTCCTGTAGTACAAACAAGGACAATCACTCGAACTCAAATGGGACTTGATAACAGGTTACCTTGATCATTCATTTGAGAAACTGGAGAATAAATAGCAAGGCATGTGCACAGTAGGGTGGAGGTTAGTAACAAGCATTCAGTCCTGCTCTTTGTCTCCCAGGGTAAGCTGCACAGGTAAAGTAATGACACACAATTTTTATAGGGCAGTGGCATTTGCTTGCATTGCAAGTGTTAACTCTTCCTGTGTGAACTTGTTTTAATAAACTGAAGTTAACACTAAGTGGTAATGTACAAATTAAAGCACCACTTTCCTCCAGAAGAGTATTTTTCCTTTCTATTTTATTTTTGGGTGAGTCTGCTTTTGTTTGTTCAACACACTCACTGGCATATGTCATGACATACAAGAAGATAATACATCTTGCATCATTACCAGGAGACTTATTTAAAAACAACCAAAAAAAGCCCACTTTCTTTTTTTAGAAGCAGTTCTATAATGTAATAGTCAGACTATTTCTTAGTTTACATGTTGGCAATACCATTTCCCCCAGCAAGCTGCAGTCAGCAAAATGCAAGGCAGACCAGGAGACCTGTTACGTGACTTGGAACAATGTATGAAGTTACCCTATTTACCTGTCAGTTACTGCCTTTCAGCAGAAGGTTACTGCTTCCCAAGACATGGGACCTGACAGCATGAATACTCAGTCTTCTCAATGGAGAGTAAAACAGATTAATTTTCGTCAACATCAGTGGAGAAGACCATGAAATTCCTACAAGTTCTGTTTCTGCTTGCAGATAAACTTCATCTAAGGTAGCAGTGCCTGTCAGTTTTAATAGCAGCTTTACAGCAGTACCATGTTTAAGACTGATGTGGCACAGACACATTTACTAAATAAATAAGCAATATTTGTTCTGGGATAACATTTTTCTTTAAAAGTTCTCTGAATTTTTTCATGTTTTGGCAAAACCTGAATGTGAAATATTTCCTTCTACTTTACGATTTTTTTTATTCAGTACTCTAGGTTGAGTTCCAGGAATAAACAAAAGAGAAATTGAAAGAGAAAAAGAAATATACTTGTGCACAAATTGTAAATGCAAGCACACTCAAAACGAATTCACTACCTTGCTTTACACAGAGGACACCACCACAAAATAGATTTTGCACATCATTTGTTTTCATATTTTGAGGACAGTCAAGGACTGAGCCCAAAGTTTTAGTTTTGTAACAGTTCTATGGCCTTGTGTAACAAATGTTTAGATTGTTTTAGATGTTTTAATTACAGGAAAAAATATTCAGAATGATGAGTGTTCCTAAGATGCATTCATTCTGCCTATTTTGAAATAGGATAACAAACTTAATAAGCTGTTAAAAGTAATAAGGACATCGTATTTCTCAAGTAGTTGAGAGAGCGGAGAGAACACAGCAAGTTCTGACTATATCACCTGAAGAAAGTTGCAATACATGTACCTGGTGAGTGATCTTCATGCCCCTTTCCAGCAGCATTGACATATAACAGTGTAATTTTCTTGTTTCTAGAGTCCCTTAAACAACCACCAAAGAACAGTGGATGGAATCTAGAGAACTGGCCACTGAGTAAGGCCTCCCATTCTAGAATTCCATTAAAAACATTATGCCCAAGGATTAATACAAGGATGGTGTTCCTGAATCTGCCAGTGCAAACCAAGATACAGAACTAATAACAGTTGAAAGTAATAGCACAAGGCAAACAAAGAAAATTCACACAACTCTAGAGATGGCCAGTCCTGGGCTTTATCTTGCTCTTCTAAAATCCTCAGAAATAAAAAATTATGCTGTTTTGTCTTTCCTGCAAGACACTGGCTTGGACTACTCTGCAGCCAAAGCACTGCTTCACAGATCCCTTACAAATCCTTGGGAAAAGAAAATTCCTGTGGGTACCAAACACCACCTCTGTGCCAAATGAATGTCCCGCATATTACATGCACAGAGCAACTACAGTGAGCAAGTCTAGGCTGACACTGATACCCACAGCTGTGCTAACTTTAGATATCCATGTCCTTGCACACATCTTAAATCTATGCATGGGCTTGAGTTTTTTCAGGAAGCTGAAATGTACCGTACCTGGCAAATTTGCTACTGCTTTGGGTAGTAGCTTCAGCTGAAACTTTTTATTAAGAGTCTGTGCTTACCAGTCCATTGAACAAAAGGTGCAGCCATGGGTGGACACCAGCTCATTCAATTTGACCCAAGCCTGTCCAGCTCTGAGTCTGCTCTAAACCATTTGCAATACAAACGATCTGCAGTTAAGTCAGACCTTTTGTCATTGCGCATCTACCATAACCTGTGGCCCACCCAAATTTCTGTTCCTAGCTAGGCAATTGTTTCCAATGGCAAAGTTACAACATTATAAGTACTGAATAACACATTTCACTTGCCTCAGGTGATTTATGACTCTAATACTTTTCAATCCCTCTTCTCATAAATAGTGGAAATGGAAACTTTTTACTTTATTTTTCTACCAGAGTTAACAACACTAATATGTTCAAACAATATATGAACAACCAGGACCTATTCAGAACAGCATGCATTTTTGGATCAGACTATAAACCTTTAATTAAAATAGAAAGAAGACAGTTAACTGTGTAGGTCCTGCCTGATTAGATGCAAGTATCACTTAATTATGATAAAACAAGGGCTATGTTATAAGAGGTTGGAAAGAGAAGACAGTGGTCTTTATCCACTAAGTGTAATTTCAAGGACATGCAAACCATTAATTTTTCCTGCAACACCAAATGTAAACAGAGCAATATTTTTTTTTACATATTAAATGGGTATCCGAATGCTTTTTTCTGCAGTCTAAAGCAGTGCCTCAGAAGGAGAAAGAGCACACAAGTAACCTGAGAAACCTGAGGATGGTTTGCCTTTGGCTGGATCCCCTCCATGCAGAAGGGAGTTTAGCAATATGTCCCACAGAAACACTCATGAAAAGACATACTGTCAGATGTAGACAAGAGGTGGCTCCCTAATTTCAATAAGTGTTCCAAACACAATGAAGATCCAATCCTTATTTGCTGTATAAACATAAAATAAAAGACATTTCCTGCCCTAAGGAGGTCACCATTGAAGAAGACAAGACAGACAAAAGCTTGGGCAAGAATAATATTTATGTTTCCCTAACACAGTTGGGAACTTCAGCAATAACTGATGGAATCCACTGTAGTCCTAAAACACTATTCACTTTAGAGCCTACACCGGGTCAAACTTTAAAGTAGTTTGCTTGGGTTTGGCATACAATAGTTAAATATTGTGGTATGCAATACTTAAATCACAAATGTTACCTACTGAATGTCTAGTCATAGACTTAAAAGGGTTATGGCAGTGAACTGAAGTTCATGCTGCCATTCTCAACAGTTATGACGGATAAAACTAATTTAAAGTCAGCCCACATGAGTAAATCTAAGCTGCAATTACACCTCCAGATGTAAGTATACCTATTCTCAGTGACTTGCCCAGTGTAGGAAATAAAAAGACTACATTAAAGCTGAGACCTGTGCAAGGATATTTGAGTCCCAGTCCAGTGTCTCACAAGTCTACCCTTACTCTCTGGGGATTTTTTAGGTGCAAAAGTTCATTCCTATATCAGTTTAATTCAGACTGCACTAATATCTCTGGCTGTGGTTTATGGGATGTAGGAAGCACATGAAGTCAACAGCAAGAGAAACTCCTTTCCTACCCTCAACACTCAAGACTGAAACAGTTTAATTGCCAAGAAAGCCATATAACACACATACGAATGCACAAATAATTTGGGTGCCTTGATCCATGTTAGACCCAGCTCTGGATTTATATGGCTTTGAAATGGGAGGAGGGGAAGGACAACACAAATTAATTTAGGTTGTCAGTGATTGTTCTGCGCTTGGGCACTTGTACTCTTACAGTTTGGTGTTACTTCTAGATGTATTTTTTTAAGTTAATATACTCCACAAAAAGGCATGTCTTTTAAAAATAAGCTTCCTTTAAAAGAAATTAAATCTCATGGCAGCTTTTTGATTAAGCTTTTAGCTTTGTGGAACACCTGAGCAAACAATAGCAGCGAATTTCTGACACCGATATAAGCAATTTTCTTCAAAATAGCTCCTGAACTACATTGGGTAATAAATTCCATCTATCCAGTGATGGCAACAAAGGCTTTTTGCTGCACACCACAAGGTGCGCTGCCCGGTGGCAAACCTCTCTTCTTGCCCCCCTGGCCTCCTCCGTGCCAGCACTGAAGCAGAAAACACACATTGTTTGAAATGTTGTTCTAAGGTAGCTCACCAACAGCCAACCAGAGCTGTCTTGCAGAAATACCATCAGCTTTGACTACGTATAGTACAGCCATTTGGTTGCAACATTTTTCCCAGCAGGGGACTGGCAGTCAGTATCTCCCATCAGTATTTTGACAGCTTGTGAGATGTGAATATGGCTGGACAACACATTGCAATTTTGCAGACCTGCATGAAGGGAAGGAACTCTACATTTTACATGACTGCACAACACTTCACACTGGTGGCTAAAGGACTAAAATAGAGATTAAAATCTGATAAAGAATGAAAATACTTTTTTCAAGTTTTCCCATCTTTGGATTTTAGCAAATTCAAATTCTCTGTTTATTTTCTTTCTTTACTTTTCTTAATGTAAAACACTCATTTTTTTTAAACCGTACTTGGAAGATTTCTTAAATAATTAGATTTTCTCAAAATATGAAAGATGTTCTCTTTAAAGATATCCACAGTTCTTTTACTTCAGCTGATTTCTTTCTAATACACATCCCAGTGAAGTCAATATAGCTTTACTTTTTCAGTCACACTTTTGTCAAAATTCTACATTAAATCAACAGGAGACAGATCAACTCAACATGTGGTTCAAAGAAGTCAACATGGAGACCTTCAGATACATACATTTTAAAAAAAAGTTCTCCCAGAGGGAAGAGCCATCTTATTCCTTCTCTCCTTGCCCAGAGAGCTCTGTCAGAGAGCTCTTTAACCCCTTTTACATACTCTTCAAGGATGGGCATTAGACCTTTGCATTGCAGCTTCTCTCCAGATCCACTTCTGATGTGCCATCCAAGTGAGCTGCATACTGTCTGCTCAGATGGCCTGCAAATGCTGTCTTGTGAATATTATACACATGGATAGCAGGGAGGACAGCAAGTGGACTGGGAGGCTCAGGGGCTGCATTGTGTCCTCTCTTTGTCTTTCCATAGGCACATGAATCGTAGCACAGGCTTGTATTATAGGGGATCCTGCCAACTGTAGCAGAAATCTTCTTTCAGACATTTTTACAGGGAGGGAGGAAGGACCAAGTCCAGATGGACTAATTCAGGTGGCAGACTTAGGCCATTTAAAATCACAACTATATTTGATATTCAGGACCAGCCCACAGATTTACTTTATTGAAGCATCATAAATTTCAGCTGGAAGCATAACAAATAGTGGCCAGGCCACTGAAGATTTATACACTTAGTTTTGAAGGCTATTATCCTTTGAGCATGTTGCGCAGTCTGACTCAAATGAGTGATAGTAAACACAGACAATCAAGACCTCTGTACTGATTTTGCAAAGCTGTTAAAAAGCACTAAAATATGTTTTTCTCTAGAAATACATTGTAAAGTGATTTAGTAAGCAGTAAATTCAAGTAAATATGCTGCCGAGTGCCTTAGATCACACCTGCATTCAACAAGTAGTCATGCACAGCTTTTTAGCTTCTTGTGAAGTCTCCTTTGAAAGGGGAGAGTAGATATTGAACTGTCTCTGATGTAGAAGTATAAAAGATAAATACAATAAACCCAAAGATTTTTCAGGTAGAATTTCCTTCAGTGGTTTCCGAACCACTTACAACTGAAGGAAAAAAGCAATTGGGAACTACCCATGTTTAGATATACAGCTGCAGTGACTTGAAGCTTATGCTGCTTCTCCTAAGAGGTGGTACAGTGCCCTCACTCCTCCATTCTGGATGACTTGTACTGAAGCAAGGTCTTCATTCAGATGTGATCCTCTGTGGCCTCTACACTGTTCTGTAGCTTTGCCAAAATCTGTCCCCTTCTCTAATGAAACAATGCTGTGTGTTGATGATCATTAATGAGTGATGTTGGAAGTTCAACCATACCTCTTGTGAGAGTTGATGAATGAGGTACACAACACTGTATTGGGATGTTTACTGCTTGACCACACTGAAGCATATGTGGCAAGTTTTGGAAATCAGTATGGGGAGTTAACTGAATAGCACTAAGCTGCTGACATGCTCCTTAAGAAAACTGAGGTGTGTCTACACAAGCATATCCACTCCCAGCCCAACCTGTCTGAAGTGATTATGCTGCTCAGATATCATGTTACTCCTGGGAGAAGACAAGAAGAGGAAGCTAGTGGCTGTGACAGACATAGGTAGTGTGAACTGTTGTGTTAGACTAGGTTCCTTCACCCAGGTTGTCCTTTATTCTTACTTAGCACTGAATTTGGTCGTGAGATGGGCTTTTGCTGACTGACTTTACTACTGGGCAGAGACTGGCCAAGGGAAATCCACAGGAGTGAGAACTCAGTCAGATTTTCTTAGGTAGTGTGAAGAACAATTTGGAGTCAGCCTAAATAGGTGTGTCGGTCTTCCCCACTGGAGATGGTGGCACAACATCAAATGCAGAAGGGGTGCATGTTTATAAAAATCAGGACATTTTTTATGTAGCTAGTCCAGTTGTTAATACACTACTTGTCTACATTCAAAATTGTGGCATTTACAGTGGCAAACATTAAAAATACAATACTCAATAGTGACCAATGTTTGTGCCCCATAGTATTCAGAGAGGACAGAAGCTCCTTCAGAGGGTCTGATGATTGGCAGCAATAACACTTTCATTTATACTGCTTCTTTGTGTGAATGTAGCAGCTGGAGAAAGTCTTTCACTGGTGTTCTTGAGTCTACAGACTCCAGAAGTGAAAAGCATGGTCATGTAAGGAGATTTGTTTTTCTGCACTGCCAATATGACCACATTTTACAACAATAATTAAAATTGTTTATAGAAAAATAAATGCCATTCTCATTTCTTTGCATGAGACAGATGTGTGTTCCTCCTCTGTCTCTGAAAGCAAGGCTTCCCAGTACAAGTGCCACTTGGGCTGGCACAAGGAAAATTCTTCCTCTCTTTTCAATCTACTTTAGCCACAGCCTGACCTCAAAATTATGATGAAAGAACAGTGGTTTTATGAGGCCCATTCCATGTTTGATTTCTTTGCTGAAATTGCTAGCAGCCATGCTCTCCTTCAGGCTGGCTTTTCCAAGGACATCTCTATGCTCTAGATTTTATAGGACTATTGTTCTCCGCTATCCTTTAGTTTGCTCTTGCTTGTTTGGTGGTTTTAGACTTTCTTGGGGTCTTAATCAACTTAGTGAACTTCACCCAGTGTACATCATAGCAGCATCAGCACCCAGTACTGCAAATGCTATAATTCAGGTGACCTGAAACAAGGCTGGAAACCAAAAGGAACATAGTAGAGGTTATGTTGCCTATGCAGATGAGACATGGGTCTTTCAACAGCACTGGCCATGCATTTGGGGGAGGTTATAAGACAAGACCTGCTTTGCTGATTTAAGTCACTAGGACCACAAGTGTCACTGTGGAAGGGACTGCACCCAGCCTAACCTAGGTATAAGGGGATGTTCTTCATATTTGTCTTGAAAAGAACAAACTAGAAACACTGTAACAGCTATGCCTTACTTAGGAGTGAGGGTGTTATATCTCAATTGGATAGGAGGGTTTGATAATACCATTTTAAATGTTTTATGTACACTTTCAGTGTACTCACAAGAAGCCCTACTGCCAACCTTTTAAATCTCTGTACAGAAGGGGGAAACCAAAACACTTCAGTTGTAGTGAAAAAAGCTACTGCAGAAATTCAATTCCACTAACTTTGCTGTTACATACCTGTGCATCTTCAATAGTGAGATTTACAAATTACCTGATGAAAATAACTGGTTTCAATACACCACTTGTCCTAAAACTACTGAAAACAGACTAAGTATAATTCAACTGTTCCATTGCCAATCTTCTGAGACAATTCCAGGATAATATGAATATGTATCATAGAGCTGAGCTGAAAATACTAAATATCCTAATAACTTGATCAGCCCAGACAGTATGGGTCTAGAAGGTCCTGCTTTGACCCTCAGCCACACACTGAAGAAGGAATTAGGAGAACTGAAAGGTTACAAGGAGGTGGGGTGAAAGAATGAACTTCCGTGAAGTGCTGGGAGATGTGAATTGTCTCAAAGAAATGGAAAGGGGTGATATATGGGAACCTTTTTGGTTTTGTTACAGGCCATCATATGTAGCAACATTTGCATCATCCTCAGTGCAAGACAAACTCAAACCACAAGCAGAAGGCTCAACTGGTTGTTACACCAAGTATACAACTTGGTTTATCTATAACTACCAGTGTTATTTTTCATACTATTAGAAATTACACTAAATTCTCAAAAAGAAAATACACTTGGTTTTTAAGCTACCCGTCTTTTCTTCAAAGTGATTTTGAATCTCAATAAGTAAAAAAAAAAAAAACAAACCACAAAAGCACAGCTCACACTCTCTCTTGTATCAGCTATTTTTCAATTTCCATCTACTATTACAAAAATGTATAAAACTACACTGAACATGAACTGCAGTCCAGTTCCTCCTAAAAACAACAGGACATTTCGACATTTGGTTAGCTTTCAATTTCACATGAGCAGGTTTAAAGAACAGTACTTGACATAGATCAGATGCCAGCTAAATTTAAAGGTCGTCTGATGTAAATTATTGCAGTCCTGCCAAAGTTAGCAATACCAATTTAGGCTATCAGATAATAGAGCTTTTAATATTATGAATAGTGCAAGTTGATTAAAACTGACCTACAGTCGCCTGGTTTTAAATTTCACTGTTCTAAAATCACTCTAACTTTGCTCTTATATGCATAATACAAATGAGATAGGTCCCAACAGTGCCACACTCTGCTGCTTCTTGGGGTACCGATACATTGTCACTGCTGCCGTTGGTTAGGCTATTTGTGGTTTTCTTATCTTAAGGTCAGCTAAATTCCAGGTATGCTGGTGTAGCCTGACTTCAGAAACAGGACTTCTTGTTTCCATACACAAGCCTTATGAGGCCAAGGCTTCTGCTATTAGCAGATCATATTAATTCTGTAATGATCTTGCAATTCTGCTTTATCTATCAATATTTGAAAAACCTAACAGTAACGACTCTAGTGTACATTAACTGAACACAACCATTTCTGTACACCACAATCATCAACTCTTTGTATCAGCAGTCACAGAAGCAGCAGAAATATTACTCTAATCTTGAATTATGATATTATGATGTTATATTTGTAACATCATATGAGCATAATAAGCAACACAAGAACTATTTGCCACTTGCATTTTCTTAGTAAATATTACTTCTGCTTAAACTCAAAAATATTGCAGTTGAAAACCAAAACCATAGTATAAATAGTTCAAAAGCCTTTACTTTTTCACACACAGTCCCAAGCACAATGCAGAACGGTAATTTGCTCTGCTTTATCATACTTTTTTTTTTTTACCCTCAGGCATTTCTTAAAAAACTACAGCCTGTACCTGGAATTCTAGTTTACTCCTCTGCAATGACTTAAGAAAACTAACATTTTAATAACTAAAGTTAAGTGTTATACAATCTACATAACCATAGGCATAGCCAACAGACTGCCATTGGACAAATTAAATTTTACTACAATTCATTTTTGCTTAGAAAAAAGTGTTACATTTCACAGAAGCCACATGAAGATTCTTGTTTAAAGGAAAAAAAAATCAGGATAGGTTTTCATGGTAGTAACCACTGGCACTGGTGAGTTTTCAAAGAAGTTACTAGAACAGCGCCAGTGACTTCATCACAGAATTTAGCCCAGAATTTCTAATTATTATGGTAACTGTTGGGTAGCATTAAGTAACTCTTTTGCTGACCAAATTTATTCTCATGAAACCTCTGCAGGTTAAGTCTGGTTAAGTGTAAAATTTAATTATTGGAGAAAGTTTCGAATGTCAACTGATGTCATATTTTGGAGGCCAGGTCTGGGACATAAACTGGAGTTTTGTCCTAAAATGGAGAAAAAATCTTCAACTGAAAAAACTTGCTTTTTGGTTCCCTCTACCCCCAAACTTCTGAGGGAAACAACCAAGCTTTAAGATAACGATTAACTTCTCACAGTCTGCAGGATAGGGTTTTGTTTTGGTTTTCCTTGCATATTCCACAGATAGCATGCTTCTTT
>NW_009929696.1:1008-10319 GCF_000696875.1 Nestor notabilis | reverse complement strand
TTACGCAATTTGAGCATCTGTCTGTAGATAGAATTGGCTACACTTTATAGCTCATGCCAAAGCAGTTCCATCTAGAAGGGTGTATCACCTTGACGCCATAACTTTATTTTTGCTTTGTGGAAGAAGGTCAAGAGTAACAATTATGTTCTCTCCTTCTGGGTCTCGATATACGAACCCTCATTCTGAACAATAAACAATCACAGATAGCAGACACTTATGATTTACTAAAGTTAAACTAAATATGAGGCATAGTAGTGTACATCTGCTAGAACTCATGCCAGTCTTTGTAAGGCTAGGCACTGTCTTTGGGGAACTGTATTTTGTTTGGCTGGCAAGAATTTGACCTTATTAATAGAGCAAGGAATAAATGCAAATACAATACAATTATATTTTTACTATTTCTCTGGATTCAGAAGTTCTTCTGTGTTAAATTACAATTCAACAGTCAAATAGCCTGATGCGTGAGAAACCCTGCAGTAAGTAAACTTCCTATAAGAATGAAGAGGAGATCCTGCTCTTTTGTTACCAAACATACCGTTTGAGTTATGTTTAGTGAAGTCAAAGTGGTTTTCAGTGCACAAGCAATCAGTACTGAAGAGCTTTTGAAGTTTTGCTTTCTGTCACAGTTTTAAATAAGTCAGAATTATATTTTTATTGCATTTACTACAAATTCTGAGAAAGAAAGAAAGGCTTTGGATTTGTGATACACTAACAAATGGTGAGAGTTTAGTTTTCAGTGGCTGTGAGAGTAGCAGCTTAAAAGGAGGAACTTCTGAAGGAAATAATTCTCTTTACACAAGAACCTGTTCACTCAGAGGCAGACAGCATCCTAGCCAAAGCTGAGGAGTGTGCTAAAATAGCTGTACCTGGCCCTTGCTCACAGCTGGTTTGCAGCCAGTAAACTTAGAGTGTGAGTTTAGCATCCTCCATCTGTCTGCAACTCTCTATATAGATATACCCTGAGGCTTTCTGGAAGCAGCTTCCAGCTTCCTCAGTTTTCAGAGCTTCAAAATGCCTATGGGATACTTCTAGCAATGGTATTTAGCTATTCTGTCTAAGGTAAGGAATACAAAAGCATTAGCAGTCCATTCTTATTTCTCTCACTTTCTACGCTCTGTTCTGGGAACCTCTGACAAACACTTGGTGCTTTCAGCACTGAGCTTCCACCATACACACACTTCACAAGTCTCATTAAGTGAGATACAGGATCACTTTGCAAGTCTCAAAGGAGCCATAAAGAATGGAAGAGGCTCGTGGCATTGTGCAGGGTTTTTTCGTGGAACAGGGGGGTGAAAAGCAGATCATAATAAAGGACTCCTGGAAACCAAAATATGAAGAAAATAAATGTCAAATTAGTTAAGTGTTAGTATGTCATTCAGCAAATTCTAGCACACACCTTAGCCAGCTGCAGTGGTTTTACAAAAAGCTTGTACAATGCAGTATTTGGAAGAGAACCAGAGAGAGACCTTGTCCTTTCTGAGGAGCTGCAGAACATGCCCTGGCTCTGTTCTGCCAGCCACCTCCTGCACAAACCTCAGCTGCACCATAGGAGGAGGCAGATCTGAAAAGCATTTTTAAACCATCAGACCCGCAAACACCCTGGAATCCTTGATTTGTTTTCAGTGATCTATGTCCAGCACCAAATAGCACTACACTGGGAAGCACTTTTCTTCTCAAATACATCCTTTTGTGATGATGGAAGGATTTGATATTTAGTAATTACTCCATTTGAAGAACAAAGGATAACCATTCTATATTTCTATTATTCTGTTATTCTAATGGGAAAGAAGATACTTCTTTCCCTTTATCACTGATACAAGAAGCATCCCTGCCTCACATGATACGATCACACACCACAAAGTCCTCGTCCTATTCCCCTACAGTTTCATTTGCCAGGATGAATGCAAGCCACCCTTAAAAAGCATTTTTTTAACAAAGAGCCCTATTGACTTCAATAATGTTAATGCATAAGATATCAGGCTAAGAGTAACACAGGCTAGGAGATCATTACTCCTATCTCTTGGTTAAAGGCTCTATTTCCACAGAAAATATTAGGACTGCTGTCTATTTGCCATGCATCTCTCTCTAATCCCTCCAGTTCATCTCTCTCAGAACTGCACCCCTCAAAACTCATTTGCCACCCCCAAAAGAGATGAGTCAGCTGAGAAGCACCTTTAAAAATCCACTTGAAACAGAGAACTTCCAGAATTAGGAGAAAAGACTTTCCCTTCAGACTGTTAGAACAACTGGGAAAACTCCTAAGAGAACTGACCATACTGTTCATGACACTGGATGTCTTTCCGGCGCTGCAACTAATTCCCAGCCTCACCTAACACTAAAAATGGATTTCAGAATTACTCAGACTAGGAAAATACATCGCAAGGTGAAACTTGACTCATGAGCTCATCCCACATTTAGAGAACAGGAAATATAAAATAGTCAAGAAGTCTCTGAAAAATGCAAAGTAAAAGTGGAAAGATCAAAAAGGAAGCCACAAGAGGGCAGATGGACTACATAATGAAATGATTAAAAGCAGAACGAAAGAAAGAGAAGGTGTCCTATCTCTTAAGAGAAACCTCATCTTGGGAAGCAAGTATTTTATGCAGAAGATGAGAAATTAGGAGCATGAAGGGAATCCTACTTTTTACACTTAAGGACTGTGGAATTTTTAGTGGCTGAACAGTGTTACATCAATGGTTATGGAGATTTAGAGGTACTCTAGTTATCCATGGGAATAACTGATATATACACCTTTGCTCCACACACTTTAGCCTCTCTGAAGGGACTGGCAAGCAAAGTGACAATTAAACCCTTGGTCTTGTGACAGAGACTTTTAAATTCTCACCAGCAACGAAATCAGAGCTCATATGGTAGGCCAAGTCTTTATTCACATAGAAAGTCACAGAAATGCCCTCATTTGGAAGGAGACCAATTAGGAAAGGGATTATTTGCAGGACTAAGACACACATGGCTGGGACCATATGCTTCCAGAGACTTTCTTCAAATATGGATAACACCATGGTCTTCTTGAAGTCCACGTTAAAGTGCTCCCTTACATCCATGAGGTAGCATCCACCTCTATTTACCCCTAGAGGGCTAGTCAGTCACTGTACAGGAAGTTTTTAGCATCTTTTTGCTTTCCTTAATGTGCTTGCATTCTGGATCAGGTCCTTTCTGATCCTGAGTTCTCTAGGGGACACTCAGCTTTGGGACACAGCAGCTGGGATCATGCCAGTTCCCACCAGCACTTTGCTCAGGGAAATGGTCTGGACCTGCAGCTTTCCTGCTAAGGCAATCTGGCAGTTCTGAAGCTTCTTTAAGAAAGATGCAAGCAATGTTGCCAAATTGAATGGTACTATGATGTGAAGAATAAAGAGTAGACCCAGTTTATAATCTGAAAGACGTAGTTTAGATGCCTGCTCAGCTATTTCGAGTATCCTTGACTAGAAAAGCCTACAACTACCAGATGCCACTTCTAAGAAATGCAGATTTTTCCTCTTTTATTAAATATATTCTCTACTTTAAAACATTACAAAAAGGTCTCAATCCCATTTTTTATCTGCTATGTAGGTTATTGTGAATGTATTCAAGTAATCTGTAAAACATCTGACTATCTGATTTCAAAGGTTTGGTTTTTTTTTTTTTCTTAATGTTCACTCTGTTGTCTTTTTTATTCTTATACTTACTCCCCTTTTAATCTAAAAGACACACAATAAAAACGAAACACATGCCTATGCTAAAGCTTTGGCCCAAGTTCTGCTTCAATTCACAATAGTTTTCTGCTGACTTCAGAGGGAAGAGATCAGATTCCAAAAAAGAAAACAATGTTTAAGAAAGAAACATTTAGTTAGATTAAACCCCACATTTCTTGACATCAGTTCACGTTGCTACACAGATGATAATGTGAAGGTCGTGTGCCCTGAACTACACAAATACTCTCAGCATGGCAGTTTATGGCAGCAACTGTGCTAATATAAAAATCTGCAGACAAATCATTTGGAAGGGCTTGTACCAGGTGTAAAATCAGGAATTATCCTCATTAGGAATGTGTTAAATATACAGATCTAAAAATGAGATTGAAAACACCTAGGATCAGGAAGCTGGGTTCTTCTTAGGTTTATAGTATTTTAAATTAACAGCTTTCATTTTCATTAGGTAAATACTGGCTTAATCAAGAGTAAACTTTGACACAGAAAATCTCAGAATGTAACGCAGCTTAGTTCTTTATAAAAAGATGCTTATATGATGTATTCCTAATGTCACATACAGAAAACCAGCAACTGATGGAATCAAGGCTTTACATTACAGGTATGGGACTGAGACACTTCAGCTCTCAGCTGCTTGTTCCAATCTAGCCTAGCTAAGTATGATCAAACTCTTACCAGCCCACAGTTATCTCATGATCTCCATAAAAGGAGCTTCTTGTTAGCTCAGCTGCTAGTGGGTATCTGACGAAAATACCACCACACCTAACGTTTTTATTGTTAAGTTTCAGGTTAGCACTTCTAACCTTAGAGATAGCCTCCTCAGAGAAGACTTGAGATATATGCATGGGGTAACATAGAAAACCGTGGTCTACTGATTTCCACGCTAATATGATTGTGTGGATGCCAGAGGATCTGAAATTTCAGGTACTATCACAGTGGCATGTCTGATGGACCTGATGAAAAAAGGTAGGTTAAATAATCATATATATTCTAGGGGAATGAAAGAGTTGAGGAATCTGAGACAGTTAAGTGGAAAGGATCCACACAGATAACTCTTCCTCTCAAACAGTAGAGAAAAACCATCATAACTTCTGATCCTCCATCCAAAGCTGAGGGAAAAGGAAAGCTGGGGAGAAGACTGGCATGTGGTCACTTCTTAGCTGATCACACATGACTTAGTTCAGGAAACAAACTAAGATTTGGATCCATTCCAAGTTATGGGACATCACTTGGGTGGTAAACGTAGTTCACTAATTGAACAGCTACACTGGGTATCTTTACTTATTTTTTTTCCTGCAGGGCTCTGACAAACAAGTTTATACACAACTTTAATACTCTGTTTCAAATTCCTGCTTTCAGTTGTTCATAATTTTGCTGCAGTCAAAACAATGTTAATTAAGTTAAGTTGCCTGTGTAATAAATACTAAAAACGTCAGAAGTAACTCTGACCCTCTATGTATAGCAGAAAACAGGCTATCACATAATATTTTTTCTGTAATTCATTTATTGCATTGGGCAAACAGTAAGCTACCCTTTCTAAGGCACTGGATCAGTTCCAAGAGATCTGTTTCTCTCCCCAGTTCTGCCACAAAGATGCTATCTGAAATACTACTATAAAGCTGCTATGTTCCAGTCAAAGGACCTAAGCTTGAAAAAATCCTGGGACCATCTTTTGCATCACTTTCATGATTGTTCCATCTAAGAAAACAGCTAAACATTCGAACTTTGGTTTTGGCCATGTTGCTTGCTTTGTGTATGTACAGGAATAAGGGATGAATAGTTTTGCAAGCCTTATAGTCCATCAGTAGTCATAGACCACAACCTAAAAAGCAAGGTGCTTCAGGATTAACTTAAGCCTTAATTTTGACATTTGCTTAATGAGGCAAATTTGATTGTGAAAGCTTAACATTTTAATGTTTCTTTGTATGTTGTCCAGGGTTTTGCCTACAAGGTTTGTAGGTAGCTGGGCTTGACGCCAAAACACTGTCACTTTAGCTGCTTCACCTCTGAAGCAATCAGGGCAGCCATTTCCCCCAAATTCTTATATATACACAGAATTAGTTTGGCTTTGTGCAGTGTGGTAACTATTTGCAATGAAAATAAAATTGCTGCGTTCCTATCATTTCCTGTATTCCTGTCACTGATTTCCCGTCAATTTTTTTCCAAGCAGAGATGAGATAAGAATGAATTGCTGTGATTCCACATTGCCTCTGACTTCAAGACTCCTCCAAGTCCCTCATTCATGACGTGACGAAACCATGCTCTAGGGGATGGACTGTATCCCTTGACCCACTGATCATTGAAAATCCTTCCATCTCAGGGATTCTTGTTAGTACAGAAGAAGCATCCATGCAAGATCATGCTGAGAAAATTGTTGTTATGCAATTTGTAGTGCAATCAACCACATATTCACCTATACCTCTTGAGCCCCATACAACTTACATGCAAAAGGTCCCAGGTAATGGTTATGGGACACACCACCTTCTCCCTCAGCATCCACGAATTTTAGTTCCCATTCCCCTGTGAATTAATGCAAGTATTTTGTCTGTTTGAATCCAATCTTACATGTAATATGCAAAGCTGTAGCAAATAACTGTGTGACTATCAGAAGATTAATTTATCTCAGGTTGGAAGTGTAACAATTTATAACAACCTTACCCAGAATGTTAAAAGTGGTCTTTTTCTATTACATAACTTCTGAAAAAAACATCTTCAGGAATCAAAAAACCCCTACAAAACACATCATGCTTCTTTAAACGTTCGTTCATGAATTATTACTCACATTGAGGTGTGAATCAAAGTGGAAATTGGAATTGAAGTGCATGATCTCTCACATCAGACAGCTTATATTCTTGATGTATGAATAAAAGAAAAAGTAATATGATGCAGTGCTTTCCTACCACTCTAAAGGAGATTCCAGCAGATGTAGAGTCAGAACCAAATTAAAGTTAATTCTGTCATTACACTCTGTGTGTACCTATGTTAGCAATTTTTGCATGGAACCTTTCTTTTTAGATTTCTATTTCTTATGTAACCTGCTTTTTTGAAGTTACAGTGAGGCATGCACTAAATAAAAAACCATACTGTGCAATGAATAATGAATATGCTATCTTGTTGGGCTTATAATTTGATTATTTTTGTAAGTAATTTCATATCACGTATATACAATCCATCTCTTCAAGAATAACATGGGATGCCTAATTGTACAAACCATTTACAGAAGACAAAACTATTTCACAAGGTCTTGGTTAGGTATCCATGAGGTGGATTTTGTAAACACAAATAAAAAGGCAAAGCTTGAATTAATAAACCCGTATTTCAAGTAAGCAATGCAGAGAGAATAAAGTTAGCATTTACTTGTGGGTGTTACATGTTTAGTACCACAAGTAAGGTATAATTTACTAATCTCAGTCAAGCCACAACAACATGCCTACTTTATTCATTTGGTGCTTTCTGTTCCATCTAGGAGATATGATAGTTGTAGAAGCCAAAATGAAGACCTACCACTCAAAGTTTTGAACTCTGACATATTCAGCAGAGAGACCAAAATTCTGCAGAGATTAAACTGTTCCCATTAAGAAGGTTCAGGCATGCTGTCAAGGCAGCCAGTACAGGAAGTTTAGTGCAACAGCTGCCCTGTAAATACAGGACAATGTTTTCCAGCGATTTGATATTTTCGTCAGTACTTGTCAAGAGGGACTTAAGCCCACAGAAAAGCAGTCCTCTGTAACAATGAAATTTTTTTTGCTCTGGACTACATATATTTAGTCATCCAGACAAGTTTGAGTTTGCAGTACCCTCTGCTGTCTTTGAGAAATCCATTGAATTAATGGTTGTTCTTGTATTATGTGCTGTTGGCCCTCCAACATTGAATATGCTTAAGTTATCTGACAGGCATAGATGACATCAGTCCATTTTCCTCATCTATTCTTTTCACTTCTTCAGCAGTAAAGCTGCAGTTATTTTTAAGTGAAGATTAAGTTTACTATATGCAGTTCATTTATAAATCCACAATACAGCAATGAAATGGTTCATGGGAAAATTTATGGATCAGCAGTTATCTGCAAAACCTCAGGCACAAAAATGGAGCCACATTCATCTCCACAAAAAAAAAAAAAAAAAAAGAAAAAATGAAAAAAAAAGAAGAAAATTAGCAAAATAAAAAACTTACAACCCTAAGAATCTAAAATGTATCCCAGCATCCTAGCATGGAGGTTTAAAGCTCCCGTAGGCCTTGAATGCTCTGAAAAACTTATATAGCATATTTGCAGTAAATTACAGGTTTTATTTCAGTCATATTGTCATTCTTAGATGAGGGAAATAAAAAGTACTGGTTTATGAAATCCAGCATAGTCATTTGGTAAATACTAAAGATCAGTCGGGCCTTTCTCAATACATTTATAGTCCAGTTTCTATATCACAGAATCTTATTCAAAGATAAATATGCCACAGGATATAGTCTTAGCTCCTTTAGAAAACCTGCCAGGATTTTAGTTTTAACTGCTACTTGCAGTGAAAATATAAAAGGCAAGATTCTATGCTTTCAAAACGTTCAAACTGATACTCTTAGGCCATATTGCAACCCAAACTCACATGGTTTCCAGGGGCTACAGCATGAACAACACTTCAGGAATGTGAATTATACTGAATGTACTATTTCAGACATCTCAAATAAAATTCCATAGGCCAGCTTTTCCACTGGAAAGGAAAAAAGATTTTTTCTGAAGGAAAATAGGACTTGATGAAAGAACCCTTGCCCAAATAATTTAAAGGATGACATCACCTGTCTCAGTAATAGACTGATAAAAGTTACTTTAGTGGTTGCAACTCATAACAGGGCTTTTCAAAATAATAACCCCATGCTGCACGTTGTAAACTATTGTTCATAATTTTTGCTGGGTCAGCTTTACTGTACAGACAAGAATCACAATCTTCTTTGCCATTTTGAGATTTTAAAAAACTTTTCAGGGGGATAGGAGTTGGGTAAGACTAATTAAATATTCAGGCTGAGAATTTGCTTAAAGCAATTAAATTAAAACCACAAAATCACAGAATAATTTAGGTCAGAAGGGATCTCTGCCTAGCCCAATGCCCTCCCAAGGGTAGCTTACTCAGAGCCTTGTCATGCCAAGTTCGGGCTCTCTCCAAGGATGAAGACTCCTGTCACTGTACACCAGTAAGCATGGCCTGGCTCTGTCTGCTCTGCACCCTCCCTCTCATTAGGCGGGTTATGAGAGTAGTAAGATCCCCTCTTAGCTTTCTCTTCTGCAAGCTGAAGAAAGTGTCTCCTTGTACATCATATGCACCATTCGTTGATCATCTTGGCTGCGCTCCACTGGACCCTCTACAGTGTGTCAGTGTCCTTATACCGGAGAGCCCAATACCTACAAGTAACAAGTACAGGCTCTTATATATTCCATACCATACACATACTACATACGCATACATATGCAAGGGGGGGGTGAGAAGGCAAATATACTTTGCATTCCAAAATAGTATTGTCTTTTGATTAGTTTTTCAATTTTAGGCCCGCATTACTTCAATTGTTTTCACTAAAAATTTAAATGTAATTGCATTTAATTGTCATAAAAATAATTGACTGTA
>NW_009929696.1:0-977 GCF_000696875.1 Nestor notabilis | reverse complement strand
GATTGTGGGTGGGGTGGGGGGAAGTCAGTATCTATGGGTCTTAAGGTGCAGGTACATTTAATTCTGGATGAAAAATCATACACACTGTAGTTGCTTTCTCCTGTTGAAGGCAGAAAGGTAGAAGCCGAAGTCTGGAAATGCTTGAATTATTTAAAAAAACATTAAGTGTTTGGGAAATTAGCATTAACTACACCATTATTCCAGAAAGCACGCACAGTGAATGTCATACAGTCATCACACATAACAAACGAAACCAAAAAACCACCAATGTTCAGTCATGTGGGCTGGCAGCGACAAGCTAGAGCATTCCCCTGCGGAGAGACGTCCCTTGATGAAGTTTACTTCCTTCTAAGATAGGATGGCTTCTCACCCCTGCAGGCTGCAGATGAGGTCTGCCCAAAGAGCTTGCTTTCAGTTTTGTGGTTAATATACTTCCAAGAATTATTATCCCAGCTGTGAGGGAGAACTCTTAAGTGATATAAATTACCTAGTGCAAGAAGTGGTGAGGACAGTCTTACTCTGGTCCAGGCTGGCCTTAGTTCAGTTTCTGTTACATCAACTGCTTTAACCAAATGGAGGCCAAACCATTCCTAAGCCAAATAAAGTGCCTTTGTGGAGGGTTGCAACTGCATAATCTAAGCAGAACAATTTGGGGTGGATATAATACAGCAGGCTAAATTTTTGTAAAGCTTTACATAGTGGAATAAAATAAGAAATACTTGGGGGGTGCATTATGGGGGAAGTCAGTGTTTTGCTGCCATTTTCTTTTCTTTTTCTTTTCTTTTTTGCTCTTACCGTTCAGCTTAGCAAATGAATGAGAACACTCTTAACACTGCCCTTTTGAAAAAGTCAAGTTATCTCTGAGAGATTTTATTTGAACAGACATCTTTCTTTCTTTCTTCTTTATCACAATTGCCGAGGTGAGTATCTCCAGATACTCACCTTCAGCCTTCAACCCCGGAGCGGGGGGAGCTCAG
>NW_009929695.1:35220-35939 GCF_000696875.1 Nestor notabilis | reverse complement strand
GGGGTTGAAGGAATAAAAAAACACCACTCAACAGAAACTTAAGTTGGAGAGGTGTTGTTTGGGTTGTGATATTGGAGAAATGTGTTTAAAATTAAGGAAAAAGAAGAAAAATAGAAGATTATGTATCACTAAGACCTCCAAGAGGAGCGTCCCCTGTCCTAAATCCTTCTGATACTGACAAGAAGGAGGGGGTTGCTGTTGCTGAAAACCAAGCAGGAGGATCTGAAAATGCTACCCCAATTGCTGCATGCATTCGTATTAAAACAGGACCAGTAACAGGCACCTTTAAGACAGGCAATGGGACCAGAGGGTCGGATGAGAATAAAAGTGAATTTTTGAATGGGACATTTAGATGCTTGCAAGTTAGCTGTGAAACACTATCAAGGTGATCCAATAGGAGTGGCAAAAAGGTTTGAGTTGATTGTTAAAAGCCAAGATCCTGACTGGGGAGATACAGATGTAGTGCTGGATGCATTAACTGAAACAGAAAAACATCTGGTGTTAAAAACTGCCTGCACTCATGTGAGTGCTCAGATTACTGCAGGAACATTAGCAGGCAGAGTGGAGGACTGTATTCCTACCATGCCACGAGACTGGGATTATGATGAGCCTGCAGATTATGTCACTCTGAAAAGATACGAAAATTGGATAAAATTTGGATTGGAAAAAGCAATTCCCAAAACAGTAAATTGGGCAGCCCTATTTGTTATAAAACAAGG
>NW_009929695.1:34600-34970 GCF_000696875.1 Nestor notabilis | reverse complement strand
GGTGAACAGCAAATATCTTGTCTGGGGAGATACATAGGTAGTGCTGGATGCATTAACTGAAACAGAAAAACATCTGGTGTTAAAAACTGCCTGCACTCATGTGAGTGCTCAGATTACTGCAGGAACATTAGCAGGCAGAGTGGAGGACTGTATTCCTACCATGCCACGAGACTGGGATTATGATGAGCCTGCAGATTATGTCACTCTGAAAAGATACGAAAATTGGATAAAATTTGGATTGGAAAAAGCAATTCCCAAAACAGTAAATTGTGCAGCCCTATTTGTTATAAAACAAGGGCAAGCTGAAACACCAACTGAGTTTTTGGACAGGTTGAGGGAAGCAATGTGAAAGTTCACTACATTAGATCCT
>NW_009929695.1:33995-34525 GCF_000696875.1 Nestor notabilis | reverse complement strand
TGATGAGCCTTCAGATTATGTCACTCTGAAAAGATACGAAAATTGGATAAAATTTGGATTGGAAAAAGCAATTCCCAAAACAGTAAATTGGGCAGCCCTATTTGTTATAAAACAAGGGCAAGCTGAAACAGCGACTGAGTTTTTTGGACAGGTTGAGGGAAGCAATGCGAAAGCTCACTACATTAGATCCTTCCTCAGAGGAAGGGAAGCACCAGGTAGCCAATCTATTTTTAGGGCAATCATCAGAAGCTATTAGAAAGAAGCTTCAGAAGTTTGAAGAACCAGATAATCATGATACAGAAAAGTTGATAGAAGCAGCATGGAGAGTGTATAGAAATCGGAAGCAGGTAGAGAAGAAAAAGCCAGGTCGTGCCATAGCCATGGCTACAGTGGCAGCTTTGGGACAAGCAGAAACTGGTTGAAGGACTAATATGAGAAGATGAGGCAGAGGCAGAGAAGAAATGTCAGGCAGGGGTGGAGGAGTAAATTCTTCTCCTTTGGGACCGGATCAGTGTGCATGCTGTAGGGAA
>NW_009929695.1:32937-33746 GCF_000696875.1 Nestor notabilis | reverse complement strand
TGAGTTTATCTTTAATTCAACAGAAAAGCAAAAAGAGGACCTCCCTGAAATAGAAGAAGTCTTTTATCAGGCATATCTGGAGGTATGGGCATCTGAAGTTCCAGATAAGGCGAAAAATGCTTTGCCTGTTAAAGTGGAAATGAAAAGGGGGGGCCTGCCCAGTGCGGATAAAACAATACCCCTTAAAATTAGAGGATTGGGAGGGAATCAAAGAAATTATTGATAAATTTTAGATTATGGATTGTTAGTTGAGTGTGAATCAGAATATAACACCCCTATCTTACCAGTAAAGAAATCTGATGGAAAAAGTTACAGGTTAGTCCAAGATTTAAGGGCAGGCAACAAAATTGTGGAGGATATTCATCCAGCAGTGGCTAATTCATATACCTTATTAACCAGATTGAACAATAACCAAAAATGGTTTACCGTCCTGGACTTAAAGGATGCATTCTTCTGCCTGCTCTTAGCCAAAGCAAGCCAAAATTTGTTTGCTTTTGAATGGGAAAACCCCAATACAGGAAGAAAAAACTCAGTTAACTTGGACAGTGCTACCTCAAGGATTTAAAAACAGTCCAACGATTTTTGGAAACCAATTAGCACGAGAACTAGAATCATGGAATGCACCCACTCAGACAGGAACTTTGCTACAGTATGTTGATGATTTATTAATTGCTACTGAAACTAAGGATGAATGTGTACAGTGGACTGTTGAATTGTTGAATTTTTTGGGACTCAGTGGATACCGCGTGTCTAAACAGAAAGCACAATTAATTCAAACTCGAGTCTCTTATCTAGGATATGAAATAACA